>NW_027513643.1:0-158994 GCF_048772815.1 Callospermophilus lateralis | reverse complement strand
AAACAAAGTGGTTTCCAAGGCAGTGACTTCATTCAGTTCTTGAAGGAAGTGACCTCACCTTACATTATTGGTGATGAAAGTCTGTGATCTTGGGATCCAGGAAACCAGGCACACAGAGTCAAACCCACTCCATGTCCCAGTGGGCTCACTTGTTTGGATTTAACAAGACAGAGTCACTCTTTCTTGGTACCTACTGATGTGAGGACAGCCAAATGCCTGGAAACTATGAAGACTGGCCTTTCCAGAGAAAGCAGATAGTTTCTCACCACGGGCTCCTGACAACTTCACAGAGGTTGCTAAAGAGACCAGATCGGAGACAGGACACGCCATTTTTGGGGAACATAGTATGGCCCACAAGTCAGAGGACACTCCGGATAGACACAGACCTACTTGGGGGAAAGAGGTGCCTTTTTGGGTGTGAGTGTGAGTTTGTGGTTTTGTCTCATGTTCTGAGAATAGTTAGGAAAGCTGGTTTGTTTGTTTTGGAGTGGACTGTTTCTAGTAAGTCCTTTGACAACGTGAGTGTTTCTGTGTCTATATATCATTCTGTGTCCGTGATTGTAGACAGTAGAAATGAGAATGCATCAATGGATGTGTCCTGTCTACGAGAAAGCTTCAAAGCATTCATCCTGTGCAATTTATGAATGGACTGCAGGTTGCCGTATGGATGGGCAACTCCTGCTATCTTTCTAAATTCCTGTTTTCTTCCTGAATTCTGGACACTCTCCAGAATACGCTCATGATTTTGTGTCCAAGATATGTACCACCTCAATCTCTGTGACATGGCCATGTACTGGATAGCTGATGGGAATGGTGAGTATCTCAGAAAACTCAGATATTAGTATGCCCAAGAAAGTCTCAGTGGAGAAACCCTGCTTTGGGCCTTTTGCTTACCTATTCTGTTGCCCTGAATGTCAGGAAGGTCTTTGCCTCAGGCCACACTTTGTGAAGCCTGAAGAAAATAGTTTTCAAATGGAATTGAATGGTCATTACCTGTGCCTCTTCGGTTAATTGCTTTGGAAATGGATGTGTCTGAATCAGCCTCTTGGCCCTATGTGAGGCTGTGGCTTAGATTCACAGCACATGATGGGTCTAAAGAAAAATCCCATGTGTGCATCCAAAACCAAAATGGACAAAAGAACTGTCATGGTGGATAGAGTCTCTCGCCTTCCTCTGTAAGGTTCCTGACCTCCATTAAGTGAGAATAGGGATCATTTGGGTCAAGTGAATTCTTTAAAGTTCTGCAGAGGCTATCCCATAGGTTCGTGGGTTTTCTCATGACTCCAATTCACATCTATGTTTACAGAAGAGCAGGGACAGTGTTGGTCTTACAATACAGGAATGCAGTGGATCTTCCATCTGTTGAGAACCTCAAAGCTCCATGCAGAAATGATCTCTGGAGAAGATGTAGGCAGCTATGTAAGACCTGAGAGAGCAAAAATCATCTTCCATGGTAAACAACCTGGTCAGGATTAAGGGTTGAGTCAGAATGAGCCTATCTCTTCTTAATGTAGAGAAGATGGACCAAACCCGGCCTGTGTGGAGAGCTGTTCCCTTTTGCCTACGGGTGATATACCATTCTAACTTGTGAAAGTGTCACAGGAAGTAGGGGCAGCCCTCATCTCATGGGACCGTTGGAAGCAATTGTTATGACAAAGTGGTTGCCAAGGCAGTGATCTCATTCAGTTCCTGAAGGACGTGATCTCATCTCACTTCCATGGTGATGGAACTCTCTGAACTTGGGATACAGAAAGCCAGGCACCCAGAGCCAGTCTCAGTTCTAGTCCCAGTGGTCTCACTTTTTTGGATTTACAAAGGACAGAGTCAGTCTTTCTTGATACCTACTGATGTGAGGATGGCCAAATGCCAGGAAAGCTCGGAAGAGGGGCTCTTCCTGAGAAAGCAGATAGTGGCTCACTCCTGGCTTCTAACAACTTCACATTGTTGGCCAAGAAGACCAGATCTGAGACAGGTCAGGCCATTTCGGAGCATCATAGTATGGCCCATCAGTCAGAGCACACTCCGGAGAGTCACAGACCTATTTGGGGGAAGGAGGTGCCATTGCGGGTGTGGGTTTGTGGTTTTGTCTCATGTTCTGAGAATAGTTAGAAAAGGCGGTTTGTTTGGTTTGGAGTGAACTGTTTCTAGTAAGTCGTTTGACAATGCAAGTGTTTCTATGTCTGTGTATCCCACTGTGTCCGTACTTGTAGACATTAGAAAAGAGAATGCATCAATGGATGTGTCCTGTCTCATAGAAAGCTTCCCAGCATTCATCCAGCACAATTTATGAATTGAATGCGGCTTGCCTTATTGATGGGCGATACCTGCTACCTTCCTAAGTTGCTGTTTTCCTCCTGAATTATGGCCAATCTCCAGAATAGGCTCATGGTTTTGTGTCCAAGATATGTACTACCTCCAAGCTCTGTGACATGGCCATGTACTGGATAGCTGAATGGAATGGCGAGCATCTCAGAAAACTCAGATATCAGTGTGACCAGTAAAGTCTCAGTGGAGAATCCCTGCTTTGGGCCATTTGCTTACCTATTGTTCTGTTGCCCTGAGAGTCAGGAAGGTCTTTGTCTCAGGCCAACCCTTTGTGAATCCTGAAGGAAAGATTTTTCAAATGGAAATGAATATGCTTTACCTTTGGCTCTTTCCTTAATTGATTTGGAAAGAGATGTGTGTGAATCAGCCTCTTGGCCCAGTGTGATTCTTTGACTTAGATTCTCAGTACCTGATGGATCTAAAGAAAGATCCCATGGGTGCATAAAATCCAAAATGGCATAAAGAGCATTCATTGTTGATGAAGTATTTTGCCTTCCTCTGTAAGGTTCCTGAATTCCATCAAGTGAGAATAGGGATCTTTTGGGTCAAATGAGTTCTTCAAATCTATTCAGAGGCTATCCAATAGGTGCTTGAGTTTTCTCATCTTTCCAATTCACATAAAGAATCTGTACCCGACACTCAGTAGGACTCAAATTGGAGAAGCAGAGCAGTATTAACGGCAGGCCTATTTGATCACTCCTGGTACACAGGAAGGGTGTACAGGCCACTGGGAATTTAGGCAAATGAGGGGCAACAGAGCTTATTTTGGACACTGTCTTGGGCTACGCTAATGCTATCAAATGTCAATCCTATTGTTGACTTCATATTTGTTTTATCCTAAGCTCATATATTCATCCTCAACCCTGTTGAAAATATCTAATCCCATCACTCACTTTATTCTTTTCCTGATTTCCTAATGTCTCTATTGATATCTGCTTTCCTACATATTTTGCCCTGTGCATCATTGTGACTGACTCTTCACTTGTGTTGACGTTTACATTGACTCTCTAACCAAAACCCTATTGCTAAAGAACTTTTGTTCCAAATCCTATACTCACTTTTCTTCCTAAACTTACCGACTATCTTTCTAATCCAACTGACTATAACTTTTTGAATGGATGTTCTCTTCTACATTCAATGATCCAAGTACAGTTCAGGTTTCTATTCAACCGGGTGAGGGAGTAGATTCTGCAGTTTGGCAATTGGGGACAGCACATTCTGGCAACAAGATTAGCAAAGAGTTCTCAAGATTTCAACAGTGTTTCGTTAAGTGTACAGAAAAACAGGAAGTGACAAGTACATATTTTATTAACCTTTCATTCCCCACTTCTTTTTCTGGCTACTTTTAATCATAAAAGTGATCTTTGTGGGGTGTCACATTCTATGTCTGCTAGTGGGGTATTACCATAATTTTAATTTGTCCAATTTGAGCTTGGAGAAAAGAAATTACATGGTTGAGGAAACAGGGTTTTATAGTTAGTAATAATATGAGGATTATTATTGGACTGGCCAGGGTTGATAAAAACGTAATTAACCAGGGGGACTGTGTAAAAAAAGACTCAAACTACCCTTTCTGTGCCTCTCTCTCTCTCGTTGTTGCTCTTCAAGGCATCTTTTTAATTTACTCATAGATTTTTTTTACAACTCCAGTATTGTCGACATAAAAACAACATTCTTCCCTCAATGAAGCACAAAGGCCCCCCTCTGTCATGAAAAGGAGGTCCAACCCTCGACTGTTCTGTAAAACAACTTCAGAGAGAGAGGTTAAAGATTCCTGCAAAGCTGTGATGGAGGTTTCTAAAATCTTTAAGTTTTGATCTATTGCTGCTTCTAATTGGGTCACTTGTTGTGTCCCATGGACCAGAGCAGTGGTTCTTGTGCCCAACCCTGCAGCAACTCCTATTCGTAATAGAATGGCTAAGGTGAGGGACATATGTTCCCAGCGGAACCGGGTTGTATGTCCCCCTCTTTGATCTTCAGATGAACCTGCGTCATGATAGAGCACTCTGGGAAACATCTGCACCATTTCACAATTAATCACATCTGTTGACCATTTCATGAAAACATAAACAATGTTTAAGTATATAGAATTATACTGTTGTAGGGAGGGACAATGCAAGGCACCTAAGATAGCACCAAAGACACGGAAACAGTCTTTTTTGGTTTCAACCAGATTCAGAGGGCATTGCTTCTGTTGTAATCAATTAATCCCCTGAAACCCAAGTTACGTAGTTTCAGAATTTTGTACCCAACACGTAAGGGAAGGGGCTCAGAAGTTCACAGTCTGCAGAAGTTCACAAAAAGCAGTTTTTGTTTCTGTTTTTTCCTCAGTTTGGGCAAGTTAACTTTTCAAGGACACCTGGGTGGGGGTGTCTTCCCTTTCTTTTTTTCCCCCTTCCAGCTGTTTCCATACAGCCCAGTTTGTAACTTCTTTATCTTAGAAATGTAGCCATCTCTGTGAAGCCCCAGCTCAAGGCCAGAGGCCTTTTTTTCAAATATTTTGTGAAAAACTAGTAAGGGTGTGTCTAGATCAGGAGTGCTGAATTTTTTAGCCAGTTGCCAAGGAGACCAGGGCAACACAAAAATAGGAAGTTTATCTACAGTGAACTCTTTTATCGGGATTCTTTTGCTGAAAGTCCTAAATCAGCCATGGTGAAGACTTCTGGAGAAGGTCAGTTAAGACTTTTCTGTGGGCCTGGTACAGAGGGGGACAATTTGGAAGGCAGGGATAAGAGCAGCTCTGTGGATCTGAGAATGAGGAAGGAGAGATGTAAAAGAATATTGGGAGAGGGCTTTGGGATCTTAATAGCAACAAAAACTTGAGCAGTAGAACAGATAGAACAGAGGGGGAGACGGGAGTGAGATTCCAAAAAGCCTGTGAGGGACTTTAAATTCTTAGTAACCTGTTTTTAGTGATGACAAAGCAACATTAAAGGCCATTTTCATTACATCTTGTATTAGGGTCTGAGGATTCTTCTCAGCGGGTTTGAGCTTTGCATTAGGTGGTAAGAGGACTGGGTGGGACCCGGTGCGGGCACTGACAGGAGAGGAGAGGAGTGAGTGAATGGAGTGGTACCTCAGTACCTGCAACCTCAGCAAGGGAGCAATGGTCTGAGAACCAGTCGAGATTTGGGTTTTTGATCTAGATATTGGAGGGGAGAAATCAAGTTGCTGAGGTGGGAGTGACAGCAGAAAGTCTGGAGCACAAGGCTGAGGGTGAGCATCTATTGGAGAAGCATAGTTCAGGATGTGAGCAAAGGAGAGAGAAGGCCTCCACATAGCGGAATCTCCATTCACCCTTTTGAGCACTTGCAGAAGTTAAAAAGGTCACACAGAATTTGAGGATCTAGAGACCCCTCTGGGGGCCATCGGTTTTGGTTATCTAATTCGTAATATGGCCAATGCTGTGTACAGAATTTGATGAGGAGTTTGGGTTCCATCTGACAGTCCCTGTATGCTCACATCCCCATGACTTACAATAGAAGTCTGCTCTCCCCCCCCCACAGCCGTGACTGTTTGTGGCTTTGATAGTCTGCCGGGCAAACATAGTAATCTAGGCTAGCCAACCTGCATCTGGTTCACGTGTCCCTACATCTATAATGTTTGTTTCCATTATCTATGGTACGGAAGGGATTTAATGGAATTTTAGTGGGATCCTGTTAATCAGGGATATCCCAATAGGAAAGACCTATAGCCAGCTGACAAATGACTGGGTGGAGAGATGGCCACCAGGTTCGTAAGGGGGCTGTATTCGAGATAGGCCATACTTCGTGTCCAGTAGGATTTGTGATCAGCCATCGCAGCTTAAGGGGCTGATTAGGGTTAAGACTACTGGTCATCAAGGGGAGAATAAATATCTTCCAGGATCTTCTTTACAACCATTTGCAATGTTTCTTTTTTCTTCTTTTTTATTTCTTTTTTTGTGTGTGTGTGGGGAAGGCTTCAATACATCCTGAAAATGTATGTTCAAAGACTAGGAGTTATTTAAGTCCATACCTTACTGGCTTAATTTCAGTAAAGTCCACTTCCCAGAATTGTCCTCGTCTGGTTCCTCATAGGTGCTTTCCTGCAGGAAGCTTGGAAGTGTAAGCTTTAACCAATTAATGGACCTGACAGGCTTTTGTTACCCATTCAGTTATTTCCTTTTGCTGTGAGTAGGTTAGTGGAAAACTGTGTTCTTGATCTTTCACGAATGAATGCAGTTTCTTTGAACAAAGGTGAATGAGTTGATGAACATTTGCTACTGACATAGTTAGAGCCATGATTATAGGAGTAGTTACTGAAGAATTAAAAAATTCCACTTGAGGGCCTTCAGGGTTAAAAGTTATTTTGGCCCAGAGCTTGGTGAGCAGAACTCTGCCCATCAATGGGGCCAGGCATTCTGGGATTACTAGGAAGGAGTGATGGATTTTTCCTTTTCCCTGGTCCATGGTCCTCGTAGTTGTCAAAGCCCGATATTTACTTCTGTTAGACTCTTGAATTAGAGACCTTTTATTCGGTAGAGGGCCCAATGGGCCTTACGGGCTGAGTATATTCACCCTGCATCTACTTCAAAGTTTATTGTGTTCACCTCCACTTCAAAAGTTACCTTGAGGTCAGGGAGAGGATCTGAGCCCGGGCTTTCTTAGTATTCCTCCAGAGTCAGAATATCTGGCTGGCATGGCTGTCTCTTTCTAGGGCACTCTTTGGCCCAGTGTCCTTTTTCTTTAGAGTAGGCACATTGATCTGAGGCCAGGGGTGGCCTCTAGTGTGTGCCCAGGTATCCCTTCCTGTCTCTCTGTTTCTTAATTTCTGGCCTATTTGTTGTTGTGACCAGGACCTTAGTCAATGCCTTAGTCTGTCTTTTGTTTCTTTTATCCTCACTCAGCTCCCTTCTCTTCCTCAGTTTCTCTCTTAAAGTATACCTTCTCGGGTTCTCTGAATAAATCCCTCAAAGTCATATCTTGTAATCCATCTAAGCATTGTAACTTTCTTTTAATATCCAGGGCAGCTTTCCCAATAAAGGCCATTGTGACAGATGCCTTTTGATCCTCTGCCTGAGGATCGAAAGGAGTATGTCTCTTATATGCCTACATAATTATCTCTAAGAACATAGAGGGAGATTCATCAGGCCCTTAAATAATCTCTCTTACCTTGGCCAAATTAGTTGGTCACCTAGCGGCCACTAAGATACCCACTATTAGAGCCCGGCGATAAGTGGACAGATGCTCCCTACCTTCAAAGGTGTTGGGTTCCCAGTTGGGTCGTTTCAAGAGAAAGCCGGCTTTGAATATATTGGGAAGTTTTGTCGGTCACGCATTTGGTCCGAGGATACTTTTTTCTAGCATCCAGGATGATTCTCTTTTGTTCCTCTGTCATGAAGAGAGTGCCTCGGAGTTGTTGGCAGTCATCCCAAGTAGGTTGGTGTGAAAACATCAATGACTTCACCAGACCTGAGAGCCAGGTTGGGTCCTCGGTAAAAGGGGGATTGTTATTTTTCCATTTATATAGGTCTGAAGAGGAGAAGGCCAATACTGGTAGGCTTGCATTTTTTCCCTATGGCCATCGTCAATCATTGGTCCTTAGGGATGGAGGGAAGCAACACGGGAGTTCCAGGGTTTTCAATCATTTGCCACCGGCGAGTTCCTTTAGCAACTCCAGCTTCCTCCAGGGGAGGAGGGGCTGTGTGTGACGCAGGGGAGTTATCTGGAGGGCCCTGGGCTGGCTTAGCGTCCTCCAATTGCGGAGAGGCTGAGTCAGCAGCTGGAGAATCACTTAGAGGGTGTTGGGGGTTGTGGGACAAGGGTAGAAGATAAGGAGGGGGATGAGAGTCCAGTAGAGTCAAATCTTGTGACTCAGGGAGAACAGAGGGTGGAGGAGGAGGAGGAGCAGAGGGGTTGAGAGATCGTGGGGGAAGGAGTAGGAAAGGGGACACAGCAAGGAAAGGCTTCACCCACGGAGGAGGAGATTTGCAGAGGTCCTGCCAAGTTAAGGTATATTCCTGTTTATCAGTATGGCTATGTGGCCCTGGCTGTAAGACAATATCTCTGTCTTTTTAAATTAGTGGTAAGTAGAAAGATCCTTCTAGGGGCCATCCGAATCCAAAGGTGGGCCATTCTGTGGCACACAGAGTCTGCCAGGTCCAGCGTTTTACTAAAAAAGAAACATTCTGAGCCCTTAAGCGGACTTTGGTCCATAGATCAAGGGTCAGGGACAGAGGCATTGAAGTGATCTGTCCCATAATGAAAGATACACAAACAGTAAAAGCAACGACACAGGACACAGACAAAAGAAAACAATAAAGACAGGCAATGGACGTCCAACACTGAGACCAAGACTGAGCAGGTGGCAAAACCCGATGGGCTGGCAATACCGAATCTGAAACAAAGTATCACTGAGTCGAGGAGACTATTATTCCTTGATTCCCGAGTCCTCTGTGGCGTCCCCCAGGGACTTGGCTTGTGGCTCTGTGACACGTCTGCCAGCCACCATCAAAGAGAGCTCACACACTTCATCGACAGCCATTTTGCCAAGCCCTAACCTGAAACCTGAAACCAGAAAGAGGTGCCTTACTTACCCTGAGAGTAGCCCATTGGGGTCTCTCGTTCACCACTGCTGGATTTCGGTGGAACCTCCATATATAAATATCGGAAGAGCATTGGGGGAAGAGACCACCAAGAGACTCTCTCATGCAAAAACAAAGGGTTTATTGGGGGTCCAGCATGCTGGGGCTCAGAGCTCATTTGAATAGAGCAGAGAACCCTGAGAACAGCTTAAGCAGAGCTTATATACTTTCCTTGAAGAGGGCAGGGAGGAAAGTTTATTGATGGGCCTGGGCGGGTGAGCAGTTTGCGTGCAACTGGGTGAGGGAGTACATTCTGAAGTTTGGCAGTTGGGGACAGCACATTCTGGGAAAAAGATTAGAAATCACTTCTCAAGATTTCAACAGTGTTTTATTAAGCATACAGTAAAACAGGAAGTGACAAGAATCTATTTTATTAACATTTCACTACCGACTATACTTTGCCAGATTTCCTAAAGTCTCTATTGATATCTGCATTCCTACATATTTTCCCCAGTTCATCATTGTGATTAATTCTTCACATGTGCTGACATTTACATTCACTCAATACCCGAAACCCTATAGCTAAAGAACTTTTGGTCCAAATCCTATACTCACTCTCCTTTATAAACATACCGACTATCTTCCTAATACTACTGACTATCCATTTTGACTGGAAGTTCTCTTTGAAAATCAATCATCCAAGTTACAAGGTCCTATGCTTAATACCCAATCAAAAGCCCAATGCCCTTCTGGGCTTCAAATCTTACCTAGATTTTTGTTTTCAGATTCATATATTTTACCTATATATTCTTGAAAATATCGCAGGTTCCCAATACCATTATTCATCCAGCATAATGATTTCTATTCCAAATCAAACCTGTTATTAACCCTGACCATACACTGTTCCCTCAATCTAACTTTAGAGAAGAGCAAGGACAGAGTTGGTCTTAAAATACAGGAATTTAGGGGATCTTCCAACTGCTGAGAAACTCAAAGGTCTATGCGCAAATGATCCCTAGAGAAGTTGTAGACACCTATGAAGGAACTGAGAGAGCAAAAGTCATCTTTCATTGCAAACAACCTGGTCAGCATGAAGGGATGTGTCTGAATCAGCCTCTCTCTTCTTTATGTAGAGAAGAAGGACCAAACGAGGCCTCTGTGGAGAGCTGTTCCTGGTTACCAATGTTTGATATACCATTCTAACTTGTGAAAGTGTCAAAGGAATTAGGGACAGCCTCCATTTCATGGGACCTTTGGAAGCAAATGTTAGGACAACGTGCTTGCCAAGGCATTGACCTCATTCAGTTCCTGAAGGAAGTGACCTCACCTCACATTCTTGGTGATGGAACTCTCTGAACTTGGGATACAGGCATCCAGGCACACAAATCTAGTCCCAGGCCCAGTCCCAGTGGTCTCACTTCTTTTGATTTACCAAAGACAGAGTCAGTCTTTCTTGGTATCTACTGATGTGAGGATGGCCAAATGCCAGGAAAGCTCTGAAGAGTGGCCTTTCCTGAGTAAGCAGGAAGTGGCTCACCGTTGTCTCCTGACAACTTCACAGAGTTGGCCAAGGAAACCAGATCTGAGACAGAACAGGCCATTTGATGGGAACATAGTACGGCCCACCAGTCAGAGGTCACACCCGATAGTCAGAGACCTACTTTGGGAAAGGAGGTGAATTTGTGGGTGTGAGTGTGTGTTTGTGATTTTGTCTCATGTTCTGAGAATAGGTAGGAAAGGCAGTTTGTTTGGTTTGGAGTGAACGATTTCTAACAAGTGATTTGACAAGGCGAGTGTTTTTATGTCTGTGTATCCCACTGTGTCCATGGTTGTAGACATTAGAAAAGAGAATGCAATGCATCAAAGGATGTGTCCAGGCTAGTAGAAAGCTTACCAGAATTCTTTCTGCCCAATGTATGAAAGGAATGCGGCTTGCCTTATGGATGGGTAACACCTGCTATCTTCCTAAGTTCCTGTTTTCTTCCTGAATTCTGGCCACTCTCCAGAATAGGCTCATGATTTTGTGACCAAGTTATGTACCACCTCGAAGCTCTGTGACATGGCCATGTACTGGATAGCTGAAGGGAATGGCGAGCGTCTCAGAAAATTCAGATATCAGTGTGACCAGGAAAGTCTCAGTGGAGAAACACTGCTTTGGGCCGTTTGCTAACCTAATGTTCTGTTGCCCTGAATGTCAGGAAGGTCTTTGCCTCATGCCACCCCTTTGTGAAGCCTGAAGAAAACAGTTTTCAAATGGAAATGAATATGGATCACCTGTGGCTCTTTGCTTAATTGCTTTGAAAAGGGATGTGTCTGAATCAGCCTCTTGGCCCTGTGTGAGGTTGTGGCTTAGATACTCAGCACGTGGTGGATGTAAAGAGAGATCCCATGTGTGCATCCAAAACCAAAATGGCCAAAAAGCAGTCCTTGTGGATGAAGTCTGTCCCCTTCCTCTTTAAAGTTCTTGAACTCCATCAAGTGAGAATAGGGATCCTTTGGGTCAAATGGGTTCTTCAAAGACCTGCAAAGGAGCTTGTGTTTTCTCATGACTGCAAATCACATAAAAATATATACCTGACACTTAGTTTTCCACAAATTGGAGAAGCATAGAAGTATTAACGTCTAGCATATTTGATCACTCCTGTTTCACATGAAGGGTGTCCAGACCACCCTGAATTTACGCCAATGAGGGGCAAGGGAGTTATTTTGGACACTCTCTTGGACTCCGCCACTCATGGAAACCTTCAGCCAGAGGTTGTGATTAGTGTCTATACGGAAGAAGATGAGGGCCATATGGGAGGGTTTTGGTTTTAATTTTGGTCATTTGTGTCCGGTTGGAAGACATGACTGGGACCACCTGTGCTTGAACTCTGGTGTGATTCCCCTTAGAGACTGAATTCAGAGAAGTATTGCCATGAATTTTGTTGGGATTTTAGGAGTCCACCCATGAGAATCACCCTTGGAAACTGAGATCTAGGCCCAGGGTGGCTTTCCACAGAGCCCTGGGTATCTCAGCCAGAAGATCACATGATTTAATTCTGAAAGACTTGTCAGCCATTGTTGAGAGTCACAACACCCATGGACGTCACATTGTAGACCTCAATAGGCCTGGCTTCATGTGACATTTTGGCCACTCTTTGGGAAGCCTTGCCTGTGAGAGTTCTACAGAGCATTCATTGAAATGAGCTTCCTCACCATTTAAAGGTTCCTGAATGAATTGATACCCACAGTGCCTGCAACGTCATCCTTGAAAAATGCCTAGATAAATACCATGAAATTTTTGAAATTCCCATGACCAGGTGGCACTGGAGAAACTTTGGATGTCCTGTTGCTGATCGTAAATATGCAAGACAGTGCCTTGATTGAGTGGGTTTCATGAAAATGGTGTAGAACAGAGATGCCAATATGTTGGAACCTGCTGAGTAGTGGGCCTAGAGCAGTGGTAGGCAGGTGTGTGATAAAAAATTTGTGGTGGGGCCATGTGGATCTGCCATTGGATCCCAAATGGCTTGTGACTTACATGGTGAAGCCAGCAAACCCTTCCATGTAAAGGCTTCTGGTTATATGGAGATGTTTCCGGGCAATGTTTAGAATCAGGTTACTATGGACATGGGGCCAAGCTATTTGGGATAGAAACCTGGTTGGTGCATTCTCCTGCAGACCCTGACCAACCACACATGAAAGAATTGCCTCCAGAACTGTGTCCCAGTTGAACTTCTTTTATTTCATGAAGCAAATGCCAAAGTCCCAGTGCAGCAGCAAGAAACACCACGAAAAGTGGAGGATGACCAAATGGCTTCCCAGTCCACATGGGAATACCCTTAGCCCCCAGTGGCCACAGTTTACTTACAAAGAGAGAATTCAGCACTGCTGCCTCATGTTCATTGGAAAATAAGAAACCATGTCCTCCAGGTCACATAGATGCAGACACAGCATTGATAGTCTCACTAAAAAGAAGCTAAAGCTCCTGACAACAACATATATTTCAAGTGCCCAAACTCAGAGGCAGTTTCTCAAGAAGTATTTAGGCCAGCAGAGCTCCATGTTTATGGAGTGTTTACCCTGTCCCATACTAGGGAAACTCCTCTACCACTTCCAAGGTTGTAAACTCCTGAGCATATTATTCACAGATTTTATTACTCTTCTCCTCTAATTGTGTCTTACTTTGGGCGAAAAAAATATCAAGGAATTGTTCTGGATGAGAGTGGGAAGATTTTGTTTAGCACATATTTGCATACACATTGGATTCATTTTTCTATTTTACATTTGAAATACTGAATCCCTGACACTAACACATGCTCTGCTAGATTCTGAATACTAATCCTAATATGATGGAGAAAAATAACGGAAACAGAATAGAAATACAAGCAGTTCAGAGGAGGCATGTTGTATACTTGGACTTGCCTTTTGCATTATATAGGGTAGGAGTTATAAATCTAGTCAATTTTTTGTTGAAATAGTTTTCCATGTGCTTTTAAAGTTAACAAATATGTGAATTCCTGTCTCCCTTTCTCTGTATTCTATTCAGCACATGTATTTTTATATGCACACATAGAATCCTACCTGGTATCACACGTACATTCTTGTGAGTTACATGACTTGGTAGATACAAAGTGTGAGAAGAGATCACTCCTCTTAAACGCTGTTTGACCTGAAAATTCAACCTATGGGTGAGCTTCCTAGTTGAAAAAAGTTATACATAAATCCATATCCAGTAAAATGAATATTTTTGGATCTGTGGATGATAAATATTTCACGGTGTAATTCGATTGGCATATATATTGCTAATTTTTAAAATCTGTGTGTGGATATATATATATATATATATATATATATATATATATATATATATATCTCTCCAGATATTTCAAAATATTTAATATATGTGTCTTATTATACACTCCCTAAATTCATTCATGATTATGTATATGGATTTATAATCAACTTTTCACAAGATTATTCTCAGAAATATTCATTCACCTGATATACGTATTTTTTTCCTAGTATTGAAAACTAACTTCAGTGAATGGTGCATATAAATCCTAATATTTCTACAGTAACTGATCCATTTTCACATCAATGCAAGTAGATTCCTATGGGACATGATAAGTATTTTGAAGTTCATTTTTATTCAAAACTAGTACATTACTATTTCTTCAGTTTATGCACATTATTGGATATATATTTCATCCACAAGTTCACAAATTTATAGGCATTTATTTCACTTTCATTCACTTTCTGCTTCAGAAAACACGTGTTCCGCCATGTTTCAAACTGGTCTTTTCATGAGACTTCTTTCCAAACAAATTATTTTTGATTTCCATAATCACTTTTGAAGCAAAACTCACACACTCTTCATGATAAACCATAACCCTAGGATTACAATTAGACGTATAACTAGTTGTTATGAATGATTATATATCAATATATGATTTCTTATGTATTTTCAGATATCAATTCAATACATTATTTAAAGTGGAACCAGTTATATTATTTATTAACTGTATGGTCTATTCATGCATTATCTCTATATTCATAGTCACAGGGTACACCTTTTTTTACCCTCAATACTAATTTATACGTTTGCAAAATATTCCTCAAAAAATGGTGGAAGAAATACTCATGTCACCTGATCTATATATACATTTTATCACAGTAATATTCTGGACAAAAAAATCAAAGGTCACCCTTAAGGTTGTACCAAAGCCTAAATGGAAAGTGAGCATGGATTACTAAAACCTTCCATGTCCAGGTGTCCTAATGCTCTCAAATGTCAATCTTATTGGTGACTACATTTTTGTTTCTTCCTAAGATTATATATTCAACCTCAAGCCTGTTGAAAATGTCTAATCCTATCACTCACTTTATACTTTGCCTGATTTAGTAATGTCTCTATTTATATCTATTTTCCTACATATTTTCCCCTGTTCATCATTGTGACTGACTCTTCACTTGTGCTGACATTTACATTCACTGTCTACCTGAAACCCTATTGCTTAAGAACTTTTGGTCTAAATCCTATTCTCACTCTTCTTTTTAAACCTACTGACTATCTTTCTAATCCTACCGACAATCCCTTTTTGAGTGGGTGTTCTATTCGACATTCAATCATCCAAGGTACAAGCTCCTATGCCATTGTATATAGATTTATCTGAGACATTTTTGCAGAAAATAATTCAAAGCTAAGTGTACCAATTAAGGGCCCAATGCCCTTCTGGACTTCATATCTTCCCTAGATTTCTGTTTTTATACTTATATTTCACCTATATATTCTTGTAAATATCATAGTTTCCCAATACCATTATTCGTCATGCAGAAGGATTCCTAACCCCAAATTGAACATGTTACTAACCCAAACCATACACTGTTCTCTCAATCGAACTTTACAGAACAGCAGGGACAGGGTTGCTCTTAAAATACAGGAATGTAGGGCATGTTCCACCTGTTGAGAACATCAAAGGTCCATGCAGAAATGATCCCTTGAGAAGATGTAGGCAGCTACGAAAGACCTGAGAGAGAAAAGTCATCTTCTATGGCAAACAACCTTGTCAGCATGAAGGGATGTGTATGAATCAGCCTCTCTCTTCTTAATGTAGAGAAGATGGACCAAACCAGTCCTAGGTGGAGAGCTGTTCCCGGGTGCCCATGGTTTATATACCATTCTAACTTGTGAAAGTGTCACAGGAAGTAGGGGCAGCCTCCATCTCATGGGACTCTTGAAAGCAACTGTTAGGACAAAGTGGTTGTCAAGGCAATGACCTCATTCAGTTCCTGAAGAAGTGATCTACCTCACTTCCTTGGTGATGGAACTCTCTTAACTTGGGATCCAGGAAGCCAGGCACCCGGAGCCAGTCCAGTCCCAGACCCAGTAGGCTCACTTGTTTGAATTTACCAAGGAGAGTGTCAGTCTTTCTTGGTACCAACATATGTGAGGATGGCCAAATACCAGGAGAGCTCTGAATAGGGGCCTTTCCTGAGAAAGTAGGTAGTGGTTCACCGCAGGCTCCTGACAACTTCACAGAGTTGGCCAAGGAGACCAGATCTGAGATAGGACAGGCCATTTTGGGGGAACATAGTATGGCCCACCACTCAGAGGAAACTCCGGATAGTCACAGAGTTACATGGGGGAAGGAGGTGTCTTTGTGGGGTGGGTGTGATTTTGTGGTTTTGTCTCATGATCTGAGAATAGGTAGGAAAGACGGTTTGTTTGATTTGGAGTGGTCTTCTTCTAGTAAGTCGTTGGACAAGGCAAGTGTTTCTATTTCTGTGTATCCCACTGTGTCCGTGGTTGTAGACATTAGAAAATAGAATGCAACAATTCATATGTCCTGTATAGTAGAAAGATTCCCGGCATTCATCCTGCCCAATTTATGAATGGACTGCAGCTTGCCTTATCCATGGGCAACACCTGCTACCTTCCTAAGTTCCTGTTTCTTCCAGAATTCTCACCACTCTCCAGAATAGTCTCATGGTTTTGTGTCCAAAATATGTACCACCTCCAAGCTCTGTGACATTGCCATGTCCTGGATAGCTGAAGGGAATGGCGAGCATCTCAGAAAACTCAGATATCAGTGTGACCAAGAAAGTCTCAGTGGAGAAACCATGCTTTCGGCCTTTTGCTTATCAATTGTTCTGTTTCCCTGAATGTCAGGAAGGTCTTTGCCTCAGGCCACCCCTTTGTGAAGCCTGAAGAAAACAGTTTTCAAATGGAAATGAATAGGCATCACCTGTGGCTCTTTGCTTAATTGCTTTGGAAAGGGATGTGTCTGAATCAGCCTCTTGGCCCTGTGTGAGGTTGTGGCTTAGATTCTCAGCACCTGATGGATGTAAAGAGAGATCCCATGTGTGCATCCAAAACCAAAATGGCCAAAAGAGCAATTATTGTGAATGAAGTCTCTCGCATTCATTTGTAAGGTTCCTGACCGCCATCAAGTGAGAATACGGATCCTTTGGTTCAAATGAGTTATGCACAGCCCTGCAGAGGCTAACCCATAGGTTTTTGGGTTTTCTCATGGCTCCAAATCATATAAAGAATCTATACCTGACAGTCAGTAGGCCTCAAATTGGAGATGCAGAGCAGTATTAACAGCTGGCCTATCTGATCACTCCTGGTTCACCGGATGGGTGTCCAGGCCACCTTGACTTTAGGCAAATGAGGGGCAAGGGAGCTTATTTTTGACACTGTCTTGGGCTGCACCCCTCATGAAAAACTCCAGCCAGAGGTTATGATAAGTGTCTATATGGAAGAAGATGAGGGCCATGTGGGAGTGTTTGGTTTTAATTGTGGTCATTTGTTTGGCGGTTGGAAGAGATAACTGGATCCACCTGGGCTTGAATTCTGGCATGATTCCTCTTAGAGACTGAGTTCTGGAATTTACCTCAAAGAAGTATTGCCATGAAATGTGTTGGGATTTTAGGAGGCCACGCATGAGATGCGCCCTTGAAAACTGAGATCGAGGGCCAGGGTGTCTTTCCACAGTGCAGTGAGAATCTCAGCCAGGATATCACATGATTTTATTTTGAAAGACTTGGCAGCCATAATTGAGAGTCTAAACACAAATGGAACTCATATTGTAGACCTCAATGATCCTGGCTTCATGTGACCTTTTGGCCACTTTTTGGGAAGCCTTGCCTGTGAGATTTCTCCAGAGATTTCATTTAAATGACCTTCCTCACCACATAATGGTTCCTGCATTAATTGAAACGCACAGTGACTCCAACTTCATCCTTCAAAAATGGTTAAATAAATACTATCAAATTTCTGAAATTCCCATTACCAGGTGGCACTGGAGAACCTTTGGATATCCTGTTGCTGAACATGAGTGAAATAATTCCCCACGCAATGACACTTCACCGGGAGAATTCCAAATTTATTGCTAAAAGCTGTGTGCTTATATAGAACTAAGGGGGAGATGGTATGGCTTACATAAATGGCAGCAACCCGTTTATTGACAAGTTCTTTCAAATATCAGCTCCAGAGCCCAGGAATTAGTTCTCATTGGGGCTAAGGTTCCCCACAAGCGAGATTTGAAATTGGCGCTGGCGGGAGAGTTCACAAGGGCGGGAACTTTTTGCGCCACTGCAGAAATGAAGAAGGTAGGAAGAAGAAGTCCTTAGGCGCCATGTTGGGGTTTTTCTCTGGGGTATGGCTGCCATTTATTCTTTTCCCAACATTCCACCCTTTTTGTTTTCTTAGGAAGTGGGGTGTCGTTTGTCAGATCTGGCTGCTTCCTGCTGTGTGGGGGTGGTGTGGGGCCTAGAAAGAGAAGTGGAGGAATGCTCAGGGGGCAGGTATGGGGATATCATGGCAGCCAGAAATAAAACCCAGTGGCTATATACAGCTATTTTCATAGGGGTGAAGTCAATGAATGTTCCCTGAAGCCAAAGATGTCGATGGCATGGAACCAGTCCTGGATGGAAGAGATTGTTGGTATCAGCCACTGGTCCTGTAACAGAGACTCAAGGAAATACTGGAAGCGTTGCCTGGACATGGTGTCGCCAGCACCTGAAGAAGATCAGAGCGAATAAAAACAGAATGAAGATAAAAATTAAAGCAAATGTCAATTTTTGGCAGAAGTTCCATGTGGGGGGACTGACATAGAAGAGGCCAAGAACCATGAGAAAGCTTAGAAGGTGGTAAAGACTATGAATCCAGGATGGCAGATTAAGAGGTTCTCCGAGCTCGTTGTCTCCCGCTGTCTAATACCCGTTGCATTCCATCGTGCCTGGTAGTGAGCTTCATCACTGAGTGAACTGTTCTCTTGGAGATGTTGGGGATTCATCGGTCATCAGAGGCTGGTAGTGACTAAGCAAAAGCTGGTTGAAAGTTTGATTAGGAATTTTATGCAGTTGGGTTTGAAGGCACTTCATTATGCAGGGCAAGAGAGCACAAAAAAGGAGCATCCAAATAAGGGGATCCAAGATATGTAGTAAGTACATGGCAAGATAGGATTGGAAGAACCCCGTTATGGGATTGGAGAAGGTAGGTTTGAGCAATTGGGTCGATAATTCCTGCAATTTAACAACATTTTTTTTATTAGCCCAGATTCATTAACATAATAGGAAAATTCCTCTCTGAGGAATAGACATGTAACCCCTTTTTCTGCAGTGAGAAGATCAATTGCCCTTTGGTTCTGTAAAGCCACTTGTGCCAATGAAGTAACCTGCCGCTGCAAGGAACCCAGAGACTCAGCCATGGTATTGAGTGTTTCCTGCAGTTTTTGTTGAAGGTCATTGGATCCCATAGAGCATGACCTATAGCTCCACCAGAGAGTCCGAGAACTGTTACTGAGGTTGTTAAAATGAGGCCTACCAGAACCGGCAGAAAGACTACCCTACGGGTGCGGGAAGGTAGGGCCAACTGTCAGAATTCGGTGGGAGTATACAAAGATAGCTGAGGAACTACAGTAACCAAGAAACAGGCGCCAGAGACATTGATGGTTGAGGTACTTAAAGAACCATTACACCAGAGGAAATGTCCAGGTTGCATAAACACAGGGCTCTATGGGGTGCTGTAGCTCAAGGAACAAATGGGTAAAGGATTCATTATTGGCAGGTGGAAACAGATGAAAGGAAATAAAGTATTGGTGGAATAACTTTCCCACAGTGGGATACGTGTCACATGTAGGGGTTGTCCTTTTTAGAGAAATTGTAGGGTTTTGCTGGAATATTTCCTGCCGCTAATGGGACTGCTGCTAGAAGTGGACGACTAAGTGAAGCACAGAGAAAGCACTGAGAAGTAGGCACAGAAAGAGGGGTGGAGTTTAATAATCAAAAAGTTTGGTGTAGCAAATTGAGCCATGTGGGAGGGGGACCTGAGAGGGTTGAAGGCTCTGAATCCTCTTTGGATGAGCTATGGATATGATCTCAAGGTTTTGATTCTGAGTCCTTAATGTGTTCGACTACCTGGATGGTTGCCTTAGGTTGCGTAATCAGGGTGCGGCCAATAGTCATCCACCCTGTGGGTCTGACTGAGGTTGTCCGAGCATAGACAGCAAACTCAACATAGCCCCATCGTTTGGCCTTGGGGTCAGGTTTATCTAAAGTATACCATCCATTGTTACTGGATGAAGAGCCTTTATGCCACTTTATGTAACTAGAAGTCCACCCTTCAGGGTAACCAAATGAGTGGTAAGAATAGCTACCACGTTCATCATGGAACATGCATGACCAATAGGGGCACCCATTATATATCTCAGGCCACCAATGACAATCGTCTTTTGTTTGATCAAAAAGGAAGCAAATGAAAGGCCAGTTCCAGCTACCAGGGACGAAGGTCCTTGAAGGTGACAATTTTAGGGAAATAGAGGTGCAGTTGTGGATGAAGCAAGTAGTTGCATCCACTGCGCAGACCTTCTGCATGCCATGTTCTGAGTATCGTTCCCGAAAAGTGAATAAATGCATGGTAGGTGAGGAGGGTAAAGACCAGTCCTGACAGAGCACAGAAAATAAGCAGAGCACAAAAAACAAGCAGTTAGAGAAGACTAGGGTGTTGGGAGAGCTCATTGTGCCTTCTTTAAGAGGAATTGGGCTGCAAGGAAAATCGTGTGAGCCACAACTAAAATGGGTGAGATGGGTGTGGAGAGCAGGAGTAAAGGGGAGGTTCAGTAGGTGATTCTTGGAGTTCCTCTGGGGTGGCCCTGTCTTCAGCAGGTGGGGCCTCCTGGTGATGTGGCTTCAACCTAGACATGTGAATCCAGGGAGTGAGACAGTTGTCTGGTAAGGAGAGTTTGACGGCGGTAAGGGTAAAGAGAATGACAGGATAGGGGCCTTCCCATTTTGTGGCAAGAGTCCCTTTTTCCTCTGGGGTATTATAATAGACTAGACTAACAGGTGTTAAGGGAGGAGTGTTTGGAGAGGAGACTGGGTCCGGAAGAAGCATCTGTGGATGATATATATTTACTGATGAATTTCGATTGGCATTTATATTGGTACTTTATAATGTCTGTGAGTGTTGTGTGTGTGTGTGTGTGTGTGTGTGTGTGTGTGTGTGTATAGATATAGATATAGATATACTCTCCATAGTTTTCCAAATATGAAATATATGTGTCTAGTATACACTCTCTAAATTCATTCATGTTCATGTATGTGGATTTATAATCCACTTTTCACAAGATTATAATCAGAAATATTCATCCACCTGAAATACATATTTGTTTCCTAGTACTGACTACTAACTTCAGTGAAGGGTGCATACAAATCCTAATTATTCTACAGTATCTGACCCAGTCTAACATCAATGCAAGTAGACTCCTATGGGACATGATATGTAATTTGTCATTCATTTGTATTCGACACTGGTACATTATTGTTTCTTCAGTTTTTGCACATCATAGGATATACATTTCATCCACAAGTTCACAATTAATAGGCATTTGTTTCAACATTAATCACTTCTTGCTTCAGAACACATGTATTGTCAGGGTTTCTTGACTGGTCTTTTCATGACACTTCTTTCCAAACACATTATTTTGAATTTCCATAATCATTTTAAAGCAAAACTCACACACTCTTCATGATAAACCAAAACACTAATATTTCCATTAGATATATAACTGGTTGGAATGAATGATTGTACATCAATATACAATTTCCTTTTATTTTTCAGATATCAGTTCAATTCATTATTTAAAGTTCAAAAAAGTTATATTATTTATTCACAGTATGGTCTATTCGTGGTTTTTCTCTATGTTCATAGAAACAGGGTACACCTATTTGTACCCCCGATTCTAATATTACATCTTCAATACATTGCTCCCAGAAATGGTGAAAGAAATACTCATGTCACCTCCTTATCACAGCAATATTCTGGACAAAAAATGGAAAGGTCACACTTATGATTGTACCAAAGCCTTAATGGAAAGTGAACATGGATTTCAAAAACATCCATGTCCATGTTGCCTAATGCTGTCAATTGTCAATCCTATTGGTGACTACATATTTGTTTTTTCCTAATTTATATATTGAAACTCAACCCTGTTGAAAATGTCTAATTCTATCCCTCACTTTATACTTTGCCTGATTTCGTAATGTTTCCATTGATATCTGCTTTTCTACATATTTTCCCCAGTTCAACATAGTGTCTGACTCTTCATATGTGCTGACATTTACATTCACTCTATAACCAAAAGTCTATTGCTAAAGAACTTTTGGTCCAAATCCTATACTCACTCGTCTTCCTAAACCTACCGAATATCTTCCTAATCCTACTGAATATCCCTTTTTGACTGGATGTTCTCTTCTAAATTCAATCATCCAATGTACAAGGTCCTATGCCATTGTATATCAAATTATCTGAGACATCTTTGCAGAACATAATTCAAAGCTAAGTATCCCAATCAAGGGCAAAACCCTCTGGGCTTCAAATCATACCTAGATTTCTGTTTTCCTACTTATATTTCACCTCTATATTCTTGTAAATATTGCAGGTTCCCAATCCCATTATTCATCGCACAGAATCATTCATCACCAAATCAAACCTGTTTTTAACCCCAGGTATACACTGTTCCCTTAAACATTTTACAGAAGAGCAGGGACAGAGGGGTTCTTACAATACAGGAAAGTTGGGGATCTTCCACCAGATGAGAACCTCAAATGACCATGCACAAATGATACATGGAGAAGTTGTAGGCAGGTATGAAGCTCCTGAGAGAGCAAAAGTCATCTTCCATGGCAAACAACCTCGTCAGGATGAAGGGATGTGTCTGAATCTGCCTCTCTCTTCTTATTGTAGACAAGGTGGAACAATCCAGGCCTGAGTGGAGAGCTGTTCCCGGGTGCCAATGGTTGATATACATTCTACCTTATGAAAGTGTCACAGGAAGTAGGGGAAACCTCCATCTTATGTAACCCTTGGAAGCAACTGTTAGGACAAAGTGGTTGCCAAGGCAGTGACCTCATTCAGTTCCAAAGAATGTGACATACCTCATTTCCTTGGTGATGGAACTCTCTGAACTTGGTATCCAAGAAGACAGGCACGCAGAGGCAGTCCCAGTCCCAGGCCCAGTGGGCTCACTTGTTTGGATTTACCAAGGACAGAGTCAGTTTTCTTGGTACCTAATGATGTGAGGATGGCCAAATGCCAGGAGAGCTCTGAAGATGGACCTTTCCTGAGAAAACAGGTAGTGGCTAACCACTTTTTCCTGACTTCTTCACAGAGTTGGTCAAGGAAACAAGATCTGAGAGAAGACAGGCCATTTCGGGGGAACATAGTATGGCCCACCAGTCAGAGGACACTCCGGATAGTCACAGACCTACTTGGGGGAAGGAGGTGCCTTTGTGGGAGTGGGTGTGGGTTTGTTGTTTTGTCTCATGTTCTGAGAATAGACCGAAAAGGCGGTTTGTTTGGTTTGGAGCAGACAGTTTCTAGTAAGTCATTTGACAAGGCGAGTGTTTCTGTTTATGTGTATCCCACTGTGTCCGTTGTTGTAGACATTAGAAAAGAGAATGCATTAATGGATGTGTCCTGTCTAGTATAAATCTTCCCTATAATTCATCCTGCCCAATATATGAATGGACTGCAGCTTGTCTTATCGATGTGCAACAACTGCTATCTTTCTAAGTTGTTGTTTTCTTCCTGAATTCAAGCCACTCTCCAGAATGGGCTCAGGGATTTGTGTCCAAAATATGTACCACCTCCAAGCTCTGTGACATGGCCATGTAAAGGATAGTTGAAGAGAATGGCGAGCATCTCAGAAAACTCAGATATCAGTGTGACCAGTAAAGTCTCAGTGCAGAAACACTGCCTTGGGCTTTTTGCTTACTTATTGTTGTGTTGCACTGAATGTCAGGAAGGTCTTTGCATCAGGCCACCCCTTTGTGAAGCCTGAAGAAAACAGTTTTCAAATGGAAATGAATGGGCCTCACCTGTGGTTCTTTGCTTAATTGCTTTGGAAAGGCATGTGTCTTTATCAGCCTCTTGGACCTGTGTGTGGCTGTGACTTAGATTCTCAGCACCTGATGGATCTTAAGAATGATCCCATGTGAGCTTCCAAAACTAAATGGCAAAAAATATCATTCATTGTGGATGAAGACTCTTGCCTTCCTCTGTTAGGTTCCTGCACTCCAACAAATATGAATAGGGATTCTGTGAGTCAAATGAGTTCTTCAAAGCCCTGCAGAGGTGCTTGTGTTTTCGCATGACTCTAAATCACCTAAAGAATCGATACCTAAAATCAGTAGCGATCAAATTGGAGAAACATAGAAGTATTAATGGCAGGCTTATTTGTTCACTCCTGGTTCACAGCAACGGTGTGCAGGCTACCCTGACTTTAGGCAAATGAGGGGCAAACGAGCTGATTTTGGACACTGTCTTGGGCTGCACCCCTCATGGAAACCTCCAGCCAGAGGTTAAGATGATTGACTGTATGGAAAAAGGTGAGGGCCATGTGGGAGTGTTTTGGTTTTAATGTTGGTCATTTGTGTGGCATTGAAAAAATGACTGGGTCCACGTGGGCTTGAACTCTGGTGTGATTCCCCTTAGACACTGGGTTTTGGAACTGAACTCAGAGAAGCATTGCCATGAATTTTGTTGGGATTTTAAGAGGCCACGCATGAAAGTCGCTCTTGGAAACTGAGACCTAGGCCCCGGGTAGATTTCCACTGAGGCCTGGGAATCTCAGCAAGGATATCACATGATTTTATTCTTAAAGAAATGCAGCCATAATTGAGAGTCAATACACACATGGACCTCACATTGTTGACCTCAATTGGCCTGGCCTAATGTGACGTTTTGTCCATTCTTTGGGAAGCCTTGCCTGTGACAGTTCTCCAGATATTTCATTGAAATGAGCTTCCTCACCATTTAATGTTTGCCTAATGAATTGATACCCACAGTGCCTCCAACTTCATGCTTGAAAAATGGCTAGATAAATACCATAAAATTTTTGAAATTCCTATGACCAGGTGGCACTGGAGAAACATTGGATGTCCTGTTGCTGATCATGAGTATACCAGACAGTGCCTTGATTTACTGAGTTTCATGAAAATGGTGTAGAACAGAGATGCCAGTAATTTGGAGCCTGCTGAGTAGTGGGTCTAGAGCAGTGGTGGGGAGGCGTTTGATAAAACATCCGTGGTAGGACCATGTGCATCTACCATTGGATTCCAAATGGCTTGTAACTGACATGGTGCTGCCAGCAGACCCTTATATGTAAAGGCATCTTGTTATATGGAGAGTTTTAAGAGGAAAATTAAGAATCAGGTTGATATGGACAAGGGGGCAATGGGGCAAGCTGTGAGAGATAGAAGCCTAGTTGGTGCATTCTCTTGCAGACCCTGACCCACCACACGTGACAGAACTCCCTCCAGCACTGTGTCCCAGTTTAGCTGCTAGTATTTCGTGAAACAAATACCAAAATCACAGTGCAGCAGCCTAAACACCACAAAAAGTGGAGGAGGACCAAATGGCTTCACAGTCCACATGGGGAGACGGGGAGACACTTCGTCCCCAGTGGCCTCAGTTTACCTATAAAGAGAGGATTCAGCACTGCTTCATCTTGTTCATTGGAAAATAAGAAACCATGTCCTCCAGGTCACATAGATGCAGACCCAGCTTTGATGGTCTCACTACAAAGGAAGCCAAATCTCATGAAAACAACCTATATTTCATGTGCGGAAGCTCAGAGGCAGTTTCTCAAAAAGTTTTTAGGCCAGCAGAGCTCCATGTTTGTGGAGTGTTTACCATGTCCCTTACTTTTGGAAACTCCTAAACCACCTCCAAGGTTGTGAACTCCTGAGCATTTTCCATTCCAGATATGTATTCACTGATTTTGTAAATCTTCTCCTCTAATTGTGTCTTACTTGGGGTGAAGGTAATGTCAAGGCATTGTTTTGGATGAGAGCGGGAGGATATTTGTGCAGCATATATTTACATACACATTGGATTCATTTTCCAATTTTTCATTCGAAGTACTGAATCCCTGACACTAACCCATACCTAGTAGACTCAGACTATTCATCCTAATATAATGGGGAAAATTAACCAAACACAATAGAAATACAAGCACTTCAGAGGAGACATGTTCTATAGTTGGACTTGACATTTGCATTATATAAGGTAGGAGTTATACATCTAGTCAAATTTTAATTGAAATATTCTCCATGTGTTTTTAAACTTAACAAATATGTGAATACTTGTTTCCAATTTCTGTAGCCTATTCACACATGTATATTTATATGCATATATAGAATCCTACCAGGTATCACACGTACATTTTTGTAAGGTGGATGTCTTGGCAGATACAAATTGTGAGAAGTGTTCACTCCTCCTAAATGCTGTTGGAAATGAAAATTCAACCTATAACAGAGCGTCCTAGAAGAACAACATTATACATAAACTCATGTTCAGTAACATAAATATTTTTGCATCTGTGGATGATATATATTTACTGATGAATTTCGATTGGCATTTATATTGGTACTTTTTAATGTCTGTGAGTGTTGTGTGAGTGTGTGTGTGTGTGTGTGTGTGTATAGATATAGATATAGATATACTCTCCAAAGTTTTCCAAATATGAAATATATGTGTCTAGTATACACTCTCTAAATTCATTCATGTTCATGTATGTTGATTTATAATCCACTTTTCACAAGATAATAATCAGAAATATTCATCCACTTGAAATATATATTTGTTTCCTAGTACTGACTACTAACTTCAGTGAAGGGTGCATACAAATCCTAATTATTCCACAGTATCTGACCCAGTCTAACATCAATGCAAGTAGACTCCTATGGGACATGATATGTAATTTGTCATTCATTTGTATTCGACACTGGTGCATTATGGTTTCTTCAGTTTTGGCACATCATAGGATATACATTTCATCCACAAGTTCACAAATTAATAGGCATTTGTTTCAACATTAATCACTTCTTGCTTCAGAACACATGTATTGTCAGGGTTTCTTGACTGGTCTTTTCATGAGACTTCTTTCCAAACACATTATTTTGAATTTCCATAATCATTTTGAAGCAAAACTCACACACTCTTCATTATAAACCAAAACACTAATATTTCCATTAGATATATAACTGGTTGGAATGAATTATTATATATCAATATACAATTTCCTTTTATTTTTCAGATATCAGTTCAATTCATCATTTAAAGTTCAAAAAAGTTATATTATTTATTCAAGTATGGTCTATTCGTGGTTTTTCTCTATGTTCATAGAAACAGGTTACACCTATTTGTACCCCCGATTCTCATTTGACATCTTCAATATATTGCTCCCAGAAATGGTGAAAGAAATACTCATGTCACCTCATTATCACAGTAATATTCTGGACAAAAAATGGAAAGGTCACACTTATGATTGTACCAAAGCCTAAATGGAAAGTGAACATGGATTTCTAAAAACATCCATGTCCAGGTTGCCTAATGCTGTCAATTGTCACTCCTATTGGTGACTACATATTTGTTTTTTCCTAATTTATATATTGAAACTCAACCCTTTTGAAAATGTCTAATTCTATCCCTCACTTTATACTTTGCCTGATTTCGTAATGTTTCCATTGATATCTGCTTTTCTACATATTTTCCCCAGTTCAACAAAGTGTCTGACTCTTCATATGTGCTGACATTTACATTCACTCTATAACCAAAAGTCTATTGCTAAAGAAATTTTGGTCCAAATCCTATACTCACTCGCCTTCCTAAACCTACCGACTATCTTCCTAATCCTACTGAATATCCCTTTTTGACTGGATGTTCTCTTCTAAATTCAATCATCCAATGTACAAGGTCCTATGCCATTGTATATCAAATTATCTGAGACATCTTTGCAGAACATAATTCAAAGCTAAGTATCCCAATCAAGGGCAAAACCCTTCTGGGCTTCAAAGCATACCTAGATTTCTTTTTTCATACTTATATTTCACCTCTATATTCTTGTAAATATTGCAGGTTCCCAATCCCATTATTCATCGCACAGAATCTTTCGTCACCGAATCAAACCTGTTTTTAACCCCAAGTATACACTCTTACCTCAATCATTTTCAAAAGAGCAGGGACAGAGGGGTTCTTACAATACAGGAAAGTTGGGGATCTTCCACCAGATGAGAACCTCAAATGTCCATGCACAAATGATACCTGGAGAAGTTGTAGGCAGGTATGAAGCACCTGAGAGAGCAAAAGCCATCTTCCGTGGCAAACAACCTGGTCAGGATGAAGGGATGTGTCTGAATCTGCCTATCTCTTCTTATTGTAGACAAGGTGGAACAATCCAGGCCTGAGTGGAGAGCTGTTCCCGGGTGCCAATGGTTGATATACATTCTACCTTATGAAAGTGTCACAGGAAGTAGGGGAAACCTCCATCTTATGTAACCCTTGGAAGCAACTGTTAGGACAAAGTGGTTGCCAAGTCAGTGACCTCATACAGTTACAAAGAATGTGACATACCTCATTTCCTTGGTGATGGAACTCTCTGAACTTGGTATCCAAGAAGCCAGGCACCCAGAGGCAGTCCCAGTCCCAGGCCCAGTGGGCTCACTTGTTTGGATTTACCAAGGACAGAGTCAGTTTTCTTGGTACCTAATGATGTGAGGAGGGCCAAATGCCAGGAGAGCTCTGAAGATGGACCTTTCCTGAGAAAACAGGTAGTGGCTAAGCACTTTTTCCTGACATCTTCACAGAGTTGGTCAAGGAATCAAGATCTGAGAGAAGACAGGCCATTTCGGGGGAACATAGTATGGCCCACCAGTAAGAGGACACTCTGGATAGTCACAGACCTACTTGGGGGAAGGAGGTGCCTTTGTGGGAGTGGGTGTGTGTTTGTTGTATTGTCTCATGTTCTGAGAATAGATCGAAAAGGCGGTTTGTTTGGTTTGGAGCAGACAGTTTCTAGTAAGTCATTTGACAAGGCGAGTGTTTCTGTTTATGTGTATCCCACTGTGTCCGTTGTTGTAGACATTAGAAAAGAGAATGCATTAATGGATGTGTCCTGTCTAGTATAAATCTTCCCTATAATTCATCCTGCCCAATATATGAATGGACTGCAGCTTGTCTTATCGATGTGCAACACCTGCTATCTTTCTAAGTTGTTGTTTTCTTCCTGAATTCTGGCCACTCTCCAGAATAGGCTCAGGGATTTGTGTCCAAAATATGTACCACCTCCAAGCTCTGTGACATGGCCATGTAAAGGATAGTTGAAGAGAATGGCGAGCATCTCAGAAAACTCAGATATCAGTGCGACCAGGAAAGTCTTAGTGCAGAAACACTGCTTTGGGCTATTTGCTTACTTATTGTTGTGTTGCACTGAATGTCAGGAAGGTCTTTGCCTCAGGCCACCCCTTTGTGAAGCCTGAAGAAAACAGTTTTCAAATGGAAATTAATGGGCCTCACCTGTGGTTCTTTGCTTAATTGCTTTGGAAAAGGATGTGTCTTTATCAGCCTCTTGGTCTGTGTGTGTCTGTGACTTAGATTCTCAGCACCTGATGGATCTTAAGAATGATCCCATGTGAGCTTCCAAAACCAAAATGGCAAAAAATATCATTCATTGTGGATGAAGACTCTTGCCTTCCTCTGTTAGGTTCCTGCACTCCAACAAATGAGAATAGGGATTCTGTGAGTCAAATGAGTTCTTCAAAGCCCTGCAGAGGTGCTTGTGTTTTCGCATGACTCTAAATCACCTAAAGAATCAATACCTAAAATCAGTAGCCCTCAAATTGGAGAAACATAGAAGTATTAACGGCAGGCTTATTTGTTCACTCCTGGTTCACAGCAACGGTGTCCAGGCTACCCTGACTTTAGGCAAATGAGGGGCAAACGAGCTGATTTTGGACACTGTCTTGGGCTGCACCCCTCATGGAAACCTCCAGCCAGATGTTAAGATGATTGACTATATGGAATAAGGTGAGGGCCATGTGGGAGTGTTTTGGTTTTAATGTTGGTCATTTGTGTGGCATTGGAAAAAATGACTGGTTCCACGTGGGCTTGAACTCTGGTGTGATTCCCCTTAAACACTGGGTTTTGGAACTGAACTCAGAGAAGCATTGCTATGAATTTTGTTGGGATTTTAAGAAGCCACGCACGAAAGTCGCTCTTGGAAACTGAAACCTAGGCCCCGGGTAGATTTCCACAGAGGCCTGGGAATCTCAGCAAGGATATCACATGATTTTTTCTTAAAGAAATGGCATCCATAGTTGAGAGTCAAAACACACATGCACCTCACATTGTAGACCTCAATGGGCCTGGCCTAATGTGACCTTTTGTTCATTCTTTGGGAAGCCTTGCCTGTGAGATTTCTCCAGAGATTTCATTGAAATGAGCTTCCTCACCATTTAATCTTTGCTGAATGAATTGAAACCCACAGTGCCTCCAACTTCATGCTTGAAAAATGGCTAGATAAATACCATGAAATTTTTGAAATTCCTATGACCAGGTGGCACTGGAGAAACATTGGATGTCCTATTGCTGATCATGAGTATACCAGACAGTGCCTTGATTTACTGAGTTTCATGAAAATGGTGTAGAACAGAGATGCCAGTAAGTTGGAGCCTGCTGAGTAGTGGGTCTAGAGCAGTGGTGGGGAGGTGTTTGATAAAACATCCGTGGTAGGGCCATGTGGATCTACCATTGGATTCCAAATGGCTTGTAACTGACATGGTGCTGCCAGCAGACACTTATATGTAAAGGCATCTTGTTATATGGAGAGTTTTAAGAGGAAAATTAAGAATCAGGTTGATATGGACAAGGGGGCAATGGGGCAAGCTGTGAGAGATAGAAGCCTAGTTGGTGCATTCTCTTGCAGACCCTGACCCACCACACGTGACAGAACTTCCTCCAGCACTGTGTCCCAGTTTAGCTGCTAGTATTTCGTGAAACAAATACCAAACTCACAGTGCAGCAGCCTAAACACCACAAAAAGTGGAGGAGGACCAAATGGCTTCACAGTCCACGCGGGGAGACGGGGAGACACTTAGTCTCTAGTGACCTTAATTTACCTAAAAAGAGAGGATTCAGCACTGCTTCATCTTGTTCATTGGAAAATAAGAAACCATGTCCTCCAGGTCACATAGATGCAGACCCAGCTTTGATGGTCTCACTACAAAGGAAGCCAAATCTCATGAAAACAACATATATTTCAAGTGCGGAAGCTCAGAGGCTGTTTCTCAAAAAGTTTTTAGGCCAGCAGAGCTCCATGTTTGTGGAGTGTTTACCCTGTCCCTTACTTTTGGAAACTCCTCTACCACCTCCAAGGTTGTGAACTCCTGAGCATTTTCCATTCCAGATATGTATTCACTGATTTTGTAACTCTTCTCCTCTAATTGTGTCTTACTTGGGGTGAAGGTAATGTCAAGGCATTGTTCTGGATGAGAGCGTGAGGATATTTGTGCAGCATATATTTACATACACATTGGATTCATTTTCCAATTTTCCATTTGAAGTACTGAATCCCGGACACTAAAACTTACCTAGTAGACTCAGACTATTCATCCTAATATAATGGGGAAATTTAACCCAACACAATAGAAATACAAGCACTTCAGAGGAGACATGTTGTATAGTTGGATTGACATTTGCATTATATAAGGTAGGAGTTATAAATCTCGTCAAATTTTAATTGAAATATTCTCCATGTGTTTTTAAGCTTAACAAATATGTGAATTCTTATTTCCCTTTTCTGTAGCCTATTCACACATGTATATTTATATGCATATATAGAATTCTACCAGGTATCACACATACATTTTTGTGAGGTGGCTGTCTTGGCAGATACAAATTGTGAGAAGTGTTCACTCCTCCTAAATGCTGTTGGAAATGAAAATTCAACCTTTAGGAGAACGTCCTAGTAGAACAAAATTATGCATAAACTCATGTTCAGTAAAATAAATATTTTTGCATCTGTGGATGATATATATTTACTGATGAATTTCGATTGGCATTTATATTGGTACTTTTTAATGTCTGTGAATGTTGTGTGTGTGTGTGTGTCTGTGTGTGTGTGTGTGTGTCTGTGTGTGTGTGTGTCTGTGTGTGTGTATAGACATAGATATATATATACTCTCCTAATTTTTCAAAATATGAAAAAATGTGTCTAATATATACTCTCTAAATTCATTCATGTACATGTATGTGGATTTATAATCAACTTTTCACAAGATTATAATCAGAAATATTCATCCACCCGAAATACATATTTGTTTCATAGTACTGAAACCTAACTTCAGTGAATGGTGCATACAAATCCTAATTACTCTACAGTAACTGACCCAGTCTAACATCAATGCAAGAAGACTCCTATGGGACATGATATGTAATTTGTCATTCATTTGTATTCGACACTGGTACATTATTGTTTCTTCAGTTTTTGCACATCATAGGATATACATTGCATCCACAAGTTCACAAATTAATAGGCATTTGTTTCAACTTTAATGACTTCTTGCTTCAGAACACATGTATTGTCAGGGTTTCTTGACTGGTCCTTTCATCAGACTTCTTTCCAAACACATAATTTTGAATTTCCATAATCATTTTGAAGCAAAACTCACACACTCTTCATGATAAACCAAAACACTAATATTTCCAATAGATATATAACTGGTTGGAATGAATGATTGTATATCAATATACGATTTCCTTTAATTTTTCAGATATCAGTTCAATTCATTATTTAAAGTTGAAAAAATTATATCATTTATTCACAGTATGGTCTATTCATGCTTTTTTTCTATGTTCATAGAAACAGGGTACACCTCTTTGTACCCCGATTCTAATATTACATCTTCAATATATTGCTCCCAGAAATGGTGAAAGAAATACTCATGTCACCTCATTATCACAGTAATATTCTGGACAAAAAATGGAAAGGTCACACTTATGATTGTACCAAAGTCTAAATGGAAAGTGAACATGGATTTCTAAAAACATCCATATCCAGGTTGCCTAATGCTGTCAATTGTCAATCCTATTGGTGACTACATATTTGTTTTTTCCTATTTATATATTCAAACTCAACACTGTTGAAAATGTCTAATTCTATCCCTCCCTTTATACTTTGCCTGATTTCGTAATGTTTCTATTGATATCTGCTTTTCTACATATTTTCCCCAGTTCAACATAGTGACTGACTCTTCATATGTGCTGACATTTACATTCACTCTATAACCAAAAGTCTATTGCTAAAGAACTTTTGGTCCAAATCCTGTACTCACTCTTCTTCCTAAACCTACCGACTATCTTCCTAATCCTACTGAATATCCCTTTTTGACCGGATATTCTCTTCTAAATTCTATCATCCAATGTACAACGTCCTATGCCATTGTAATTCGAATTATCTGAGACATCTTTGCAGAACATAATTCAAAGCTAAGTATCCCAATCAAGGGCAAAACCCTTCTGGGCTTCAAAGCATACCTAGATTTCTGTTTTCATACTTATATTTCACCTCTATATTCTTGTAAATATTGCAGGTTCCCAATGCCATTATTCATCGCACAGAATCATTCGTCACCAAATCAAACCTGTTTTTAACCCCAAGTATACACTGTTCCCTCAATCATTTTACAGAAGAGCAGGGACAGAGGGGTTCTTACAATACAGGAAAGTTGGGGATCTTCCACCAGATGAGAACCTCAAATGTCCATGCACAAATGATACCTGGAGAAGTTGTAGGCAGGTATGAAGCACCTGAGAGAGCAAAAGTCATCTTCCATGGCAAACAACCTGGTCAGGATGAAGGGATATGTCTGAATCTGCCTCTCTCTTCTTACTGTAGACAAGGTGGAACAATCCAGGCCTGAGTGGAGAGCTGTTCCAGGGTGCCAATGGTTGATATACATTCTACCTTATGAAAGTGTCACAGGAAGTAGGGGAAACCTCCATCTTATGTAACCCTTGGAAGCAACCGTTAGGACAAAGTGGTTGCCAAGGCAGTGACCTCATTCAGTTCCAAAGAATGTGACATACCTCATTTCCTTGGTGATGGAACTCTCTGAACTTGGTATCCAAGAAGCCAGGCACCCAGAGGCAGTCCCAGTCCCAGGCCCAGTGGGCTCACTTGTTTGGATTTACCAAGGACAGAGTCAGTTTTCTTGGTACCTAATGATGTGAGGATGGCCAAATGCAAGGAGAGCTATGAATATGGACCTTTCCTGAGAAAACAGGTAGTGGCTAACCACTTTTTCCTGACATCTTCACAGAGTTGGTCAAGGAAACATGATCTGAGAGAAGACAGGCCATGTCGAGGGAACATAGTATGGCCCACCAGTCAGAGGATACTTTGGATAGTCAAAGACCTACTTGGGGGCAGGAGGTGCCTTTGTGGGAGTGGGTGTGGGTTTGTTGTTTTGTCTCATGTTCTGAGAATAGATAGGAAAGGCGTTTTGTTTGGTTTGGAGTGGACAGTTTCTAGTAAGTCATTTGACACGGCGAGTGTTTCTGTTTCTGTGTATCCCACTGTGTCCGTTGTTGTAGACATTAGAAAAGAGAATGCATTAATGGATGTGTCCTGTCTAGTATAAATCTTCCCTATAATTCATCCTGCCCAATATATGAATGGACTGCAGCTTGTCTTATCGATGTGCAACACCTGTTATCTTTCTAAGTTGTTGTTTTCTTCCTGAATTCTGGCCACTCTCAAGAATAGGCTCATGGATTTGTGTCCAAAATATGTACCACCTCCAAGCTCTGTGACATGGCCATGTAAAGGATAGTTGAAGAGAATGGCGAGCATCTCAGAAAACTCAGATATCAGTGTGACCAGGAAAGTCTCAGTGCAGAAACACTGCTTTGGGCTTTTTGCTTACTTATTGCTGTGTTGCACTGAATGTCAGGAAGGTCTTTGCCTCAGGCCACCCCTTTGTGAAGCCTGAAGAAAACAGTTTTCAAATGGAAATGAATGGGCCTCACCTGTGGCTCTTAGCTTAATTGCTTTGGAAAGGGATGTGTCTTTATCAGCCTCTTGGACCTGTGTGTGGCTGTAGCTTAGATTCTCAGCACCTGATGGATCTTAAGAATGATCCCATGTGAGCTTCCAAAACCACAATGGCAAAAAATATCATTCATTTTGGATGAAGTCTCTTGCCTTCCTCTGTTAGGTTGCTGCACTCCATCAAATGAGAATAGGGATTATTTAGGTCAAATGAGTTCTTCAAGCCCTGCAGAGGTGCTTGTGTTTTCGCTTGACTCTAAATCACCTAAAGAATTGATACCTAAAATCAGTAGACCTCAAATTGGAGAAACATAGAAGTATTAACGGCAGGTTTATTTGTTCATTCCTGGTTCACAGAAACGGTGTCCAGGCTACCCTGACTTTAGGCAAATGAGGGGCAAACGAGCTGATTTTGGACACTGTCTTGGGCTGCGCCCCTCATGGAAACCTCCAGCCAGATGTTAAGATGATTGACTATATGGAATAAGATGAGGGCTATGTGGGAGTGTTTTGGTTTTAATGTTGCTCATTTGTGTGGCATTGGAATAAATGACTGTGTCCACGTGGGCTTGAACTCTGGTGTGATTCCCCTTAGAGACTGGGTTTTGGAACTGAACTCAGAGAAGCATTGCCATGAATTTTGTTGGGATTTTAAGAGGCCATGCATGAAAGTCGCTCTTGGAAACTGAGACCTAGGCCCCGGGTGGATTTCCACAGAGGCCTGGGAATCTCAGCAAGGATATCACATGATTTTATCCTTAAAGAAATGGCAGCCATAGTTGAGAGTCAAAACACACATGGACCTCACATTATAGACCTCAATGGGCCTCGCCTAATGTGACCTTTTGTCCACTCTTTGGGAAGCCTTGCCTGTGAGAGTTCTCCAGAGATTTTATTGAAATGAGCTTCCTCACCATTTAATCTTTGCTGAATGAATTGAAGCCCACAGTGCCTCCAACTTCTTGCTTGAAAAATGGCTAGATAAATACCATGAAATTTTTGAAATACCTATGACCAGGTGGTACTGGAGAAACATTGGATGTCCTTTTGCTGATCATGATTATACCAGACAGTGCCTTGATTTACTGAGTTTCATGAAAATGGTGTAGAACAGAGATGCCAGTAGTTTGTAGCCTGCTGAGTAGTGGGTCTAGAGCAGTGGTGGGGAGGTGTTTGATAAAACATTCGTGGAAGGGCCTTGTGGATCTACCATTGGATTCCAAATGGCTTGTAACTGACATGGTGCAGCCAGCAGACCCTTATATGTAAAGGCATCTTGTTATATGGAGAGTTTTCAGAGAAAAATTAAGAATCAGGTTGATATGGAAAAGGGGGCAATGGGGAAAGCTGTGAGAGATAGAAGCCTAGTTGGTGCATTCTCTTGCAGACCCTGACCCACCACACGTGACAGAACTCCCTCCAGCACTCTTTCCCAGTTTAGCTCCTAGTATTTCGTGAAACAACTACCAAACTCACAGTGCAGCAGCAAAAACTCCACAAAAAATGGAGGAGGACCAAATGGCTTCACAGTCCACACGGGGAGACACTTAGTCCCCAGTGGCCTCAGTTTACTTACAAAGAGAGGATTCAGCACTGCTTCATCTTGTTCATTGGAAAATAAGAAACCATGTCCTCCAGGTCACATAGATGTAGACCCAGCTTTGATGGTCTCACTACAAAGGAAGCCAAATCTCCTGAAAACAACATATATTTCAAGTGCGGAAGCTCAGAGGCTGTTTCTCAAAAAGTTTTTAGGCCAGCAGAGCTCCATGTTTGTGGAGTGTTTACCCTGTCCCTTACTTTTTGAAACTCCTCTACCGCCTCCAGAATGTGAACTCCTTAGCATTTTCCATTCCAGATATGTATTCACTGATTTTGTAACTCTTCTCCTCTAGTTGTGTCTTACTTGTGGTGAAGGTAATGTCAAGGCATTGTTCTGGATGAGAGCGGGAGGATATTTGTGCAGCGTATATTTACATACACATTGGATTCATTTTCCAATTTTTCATTCGAAGTACTGAATCCCTGACAATAACCCATACCTAGTAGACTCAGACTATTCATCCTAATATAATCGTGAAAATTAACCCAACACAATAGAAATACAAGCACTTCAGAGGAGACATGTTGTATAGTTGGACTTGACATTTGCCTTATATAAGGTTGGAGTTATAAATCTAGTCAAATTTTAATTGTAATATTGTCCATGTGTTTTTAAACTTAACAAATATGTGAATTCTTGTTTCCCTTTTCTGTAGCCTATTCACACATGTATATTTATATGCATTTATAGAATCCTACCAGGTATCACACGTACATTTTTGTGGGGTGGCTGTCTTGGCAGATACAAATTGTGAGAAGAGTTCACTCCTCCTAAATGCTTTTGGAAATGAAAATTCAACCTATAGGAGAGCGTCCTATTAGAAAAACATTATATATAAACTCATGTTTAGTAAAATAAATATTTTTTGCATTTGTGGATGATATATATTTACTGATGAATTTCGATTGGCATTTATATTGGTACTTTTTAATGTCTGTGAGTGTTGTGTGTGTGTGTGTGTGTGTGTGTATATATATATATATATATATATATATATATATATATAGATATAGATATAGATATAGATATAGATATATAGATATAAATATAGATATACTCTCCAAATTTTTCAAAGTATGAAATATATGTGTCTTATTTTGCACTTCCTAAATTTTTCATATTCATGAATGTGGATTTATAATTATCTTTTCACAAGATTATTCTCAGAAACATTCATATACCCTACGAGACTCTTACCACTAATACTAATATAATGGAGAAAAAGAACCCAAACAGAATAGATACAAGCATTTCAGAAGAGACATGGTGTATAGTTGGACTTGCCTTTTGCATAATATAAGGTAGGAGTTATAAATCTATTCAATTTATTGAAATAATTTTCCATGTGTTATTTTTTTTGACACAACACAAAATTTAATCTTTGAAAAATAAATAAAATTGACACTTCCTTAACCAAGCTAATGAAGAAAAAAAACCTCAAATTACTAAAATTAAGGATCATAAAGGAACTTTTACAGAGTACACAACTAAAATACAGAGAATAATTGAAAACTAATTTGAAAATTTATAGTCTAATAAATTAAAATACCATGATGACATCAATAAAATTTTAGAGATATACCCAAACTTAATTAGTAGGACGTGAACAATTTAAACAAATCAATTTCAAGCAATGAAATAGAAGTTGCTGTCAACAGCCTACCAATCAAGCAAAGCCCAGGAACAGACAGATTCTCAGCCATGTTCTACAAGACCTTCAAAGAAGCATTCATCACAATACTCCTCAAATTATTCCATAAAATAGAAAAGGATGGAACTCCTCCAAACTCATTCCATGAGGCTATTATCACTCACATACCAAAATCAGACAAAGACACATCAAGGAAAGAAATCTTCAGAGCAATATTCCTGACAAAGATATATACAAAAATTCTCAATAAAATTCTTTTTTTTAAGCCAAAGTTAATCAAAAGGGATAAAGAGGGACACTACACACTATTCCATGTGTTTTTAAAGTTAAGAAATATATGAATTCCTGTCTCCCTTTCTCTGTAGCCTATTAAGCACATGTATTTTTATATGCACAAATAGAATCCTACCTGGTTTCACACGTACATTCTTGTAAGGTGGCTGACTTGGCAGATACTATTTGTGAGAAGAGATCACTCCTCCTAAACGCTGTTGGTACAGAAAATTCAACCCATGGGTGAGCTTCCTAGATGAACAACATTATACATACATCCATGTTCAGTAAAATGAATATTTTGGGATATGCGGATGAGTTATTTTTCATGATGAATTTCGATTGACATATATATTGCGACATTATAATGTGTGTGTGTTTGTCTCTCTCTCTCTCTCTCTCTCTCTCTCTATATATATATATATATATATATATATATATATATATATATATATAGTCTCCAGATTTTCCAAAATATGAAATATATGTCTTCTTATACACCACCTGAATTCATTCATATTCATATATGTGGATTTATAATCAACTTTTAACAAGTTTATTCTCAGAAATATACATCCACTGAAATACATATTTGTTTCCTAGTACTGAAAACTAAATTCAGGGAAGGGTTCTTACAAATCCTAATATTTCTAGACTAACTGACCAAGTTTAACATCAATGCAAATACATTCCAATTGGATATGATGTGTTTTTTAAAGTTCATTTTTATTCAAACTTGGTGCGTTATTATTTATTCAGTTTATGGACATCATAAAATATATCCTTTCATTCACAAGTTCACAAATTTATAAATATTTGGTTTACTTTCAATCACTTCCTCCTTTGGAACACATATATTCCTCTATGTTTCTTGACTGGTCTTTTCACTAGACTTCTTTCTAAACACATTATTTTCGATTCCATTATCATTTTTGAAGCAAAACTCACACACTATTCATGATAAACGGTAACCCTAATAATACCATTAGATATATAACTTGTTGGAATGAATGTACATATATCAATATATGATTTCGTCTATATTTTCAGATATTAAAACAATCCATTATGTAAATTTGGAACCAGTCACATAATTTTTTCACAGTATGGTCTATTAATGCATCATCTCTATATTCATCAACACAGGGTAAACCTCTTAGTATCCCCAGTACTAATTTATATGTTTTCAAAATATTGCTTCCAGAAAAGGTGGAAGAAATACTCATGTCACCTGATCTACATATACATATTATCACAGTAATATTCTGGACACAAAATGCAAAGGTCACCATTATGATTGCAATAAAGCCTCAATGGAATGTGAACATGGATTACTAAAAACATCCATGTCCAGTTTGCCTAATGCTCTCAAATGTCAATCCAATTGGTGACTACATTTTTGTTTCTTTTTAAGATTATGTATTCAACCTCAACCCTGTTGAAAATGTCAAATCTTATCACTCACGTTATACTTTGCCTGATTTCCTAATGCCTCTCTTGATGTCTGCCTTCCTACATATTTTTCCCAGTTCATGATTGTGCCCAACTTTTCACATATGGTGCCATTTATATTCACTCTCTAACCGAAACCTATTGCTAAAGAACTTTTGGTCCAAATCCTAGACTCACTCTTCCTCCTAAACCTACTGACTATCTTTCTAATCCTACACACTATCCCTTTTTCACTGGATGTTCTCTTCTACATTCAATCATCTGAGGTACAGGGTCTTATGCCATTGTATATCGATTTGCATCGACCTCGGTGCAAAACATTACTCAAGCTAAGGATCCCAATCAAGAGCCCAAATCCTTCTGGGCTTCAAATATTACCTAGATTTCTGTTTTCATACTTATATTTTACCTCTATATTCTTATAAATATTGCTGGTTCCCAATACCATTATTCATCCAGCAGAATGATTCCTAAGCCAAATGGAACATGCTATTAACCCTAACCATACAATGTTCCCTCAATCTCACTTTACAGAAGAGCAGGGATAAAGTTGATATTACAATACAGGAAGTTAGGAGATCTTCCACCTGCTGAGTACCTCAAAATCCATGCAGAAATAATCCCTGGAGAAGATGTAGGCAGCTATGAAAGACCTGAGAGAACAAAAGTCATATTCCATGGCAAACAACATGGTCAGGATGAAAGGATATGTCTGAGTCAGCCTCTCTATTCTTAATGCAGGGAAGATGGACCAAAGCAGGCCTGTGTGGAGAGCTGTTCCCAGGTGACTATGGTTTCTATACCATTCTAACATGTGAAAGTATCACAGGAAGTAGGGCAGCCTCCATGTCAGGAGACACTAGGATGCAACTGTTAGGACAAAGTAGTGGCCAAGACAGGGACCTCATTTATTTCCTGAAGGTAGTGACCTCACCTCATTTCCTTGGCGATGGAACTCTCTGAATTTTGTGATCCAGGAAGCCAGGCACCAGAGGCAGTCCAAGTCCCAGTCGCAGTGGGCTCACTTGTTTGGATTTACTAAGGACAGAGTCAGTCTTTCTTGGTACCTACTGATGTAAGGGTTGCCAAATACTAAGAAAGCTCTGAAGAGGGGTCTTTCCTGAGAGGACAGGAATTGGCTCACCACTGCCTCCTGACAACTTCACAGAGTTGACCAAGGAGACCAGATCTGAGACAGAAAGGCCATTTGTGGGGAACATCGTATGGCCTACCAGTCAGAGGACACTCCAGATAGTGACAGACCTACTTGGGGGAAGGAGTTGCATTTGTGGGTGTTGGTTTGTGTTTGTGGTTTTTTTCCATGTTCTGAGAATAGGTAAAAAAGGAGGTTTGTTTGGATTGGAGTGGACTGTTTCCAGTAAGTCATTTGACAAGGAGACTGTTTCTATGTCCATGTATCCCACTGTGTTTTTCTTTGTGGATATTAGAAAAAAATAGCTCATTGGGTGTGTCCTGTCTAGTAGAAAGCTTCCCAGCATGCATCCTTTCCAATTAATGAATGGACTGAGGCTTGCCTTATCCATGGGCAACAGCTGCTATCTACCTAATTTTCCATTTTTTCATGAATTCTGGCCACTCTCAAGATTAGTATCATGTATTTTTGTACAAGATATGTACCACCTCCAAGCTCTGTGACATGGCCATGTACTGGATAGCTGAAGGGAATGGCGAGCAACTCAGAAAACTCACATATTAGAGTAACAAGGAAAGTCTCCGTGGAGAAACCCTGCTTGGGGCCTTTTGATTACCTATTGTTCTGTTGCTCTGAATGTCAGAAAGGTCTTTGCCTCAGGCCACCCCTTTGTGAAGCCTGAAGAAAACAGTTTTCAAATGGAAATGAATGGGCATCACCTGTGGCTCTTTGCTTCATTGCTTTGGAAATGGATGTATCTGAATCAGCCTCTTGGCCCTGTGTGAGCCTGTGGTTTAGATTTTCAGCACCTGATGAATCTAAAGAAAGATCCCATGTGGGCATCCAAAACCTAAATGGAAAAAAGATCAGTCATTGTGGATGAAGCCTCTCGACTTCCTCTGTAAGATTCCTGACCTCCATCAAGTGAGAATAGGGATCATTTGTGTCAAATAAGTTCTTCAAAGGGCTGCAGAAGGGAGACAATAGGTGCTTGGGTTTTCTTATAACTCCAATTCACACTAAAAATCTATAACCCACAGTCAGTAGGCCTCAAATTTGAGAAGTGGAGTAGTATTGACGGCAGGCCTATTTGATCACTTCTGGTTCACACTAACGTTGTCCAGGCCACCCTGACTTTAGGCAAATGAGGGACAAGGGAGATTATTTTTGACACTGTCTTGGGCTGTGCCCCTCATGGAAACCTCCAGCTAGAGGTTATGATTAGTGTCTATATAAAAAGATGAAGAGGGCCATGTGAGAGTGTTTTGGTTTTAATTGTCATCATTTGTGTGGCAATTTGAAGAGATGCCTGGGTCCACCTGGGCTTGAACTCTGTTGTGATTCCCCTTAGAGACTGAGTTGTGTAACTGACCTCAGAGAAGTATTGCCATGAATTGTGTTGGGATTTCAGGAGGCCACACATGAGATTCACCATTGGAATCTGAGATCTTGGCCCAGGGTGACTTTACACAGAGCACTGGGAATCTAAGCCAGGATATCACAAGATTTTATTCTGAAAGATTCCAGCCATAGTTAAAACACCAACAGGGAATCTTTAGGTCACTTATAAGCAAATTAAAAAACAAAATTTTTTAACAAGAGTAAAAATACTTAGTTAATGTAATGCTACCCTGAATTTTTTGGGTGAGTTTTACTTTATATTCCCTGTTTGAGATCCTAGTAAACTTGAGAGAAAAAAAAAAAAGAAAAAAACAAAACTTTTGAACATAACTTTAAATGAAATAAAATCTGACCTACTGCTTTCGTAGTCATTCTCACATGTAGTAAGATGGGACACAGAGCCTTATCTCAGGTAAGACAGGGCTCTTTATAAATCATAAGTGTTTTAGTTCTAAAGCTGATCTTCGTTTTTTAATATCCTTTTACAAAGTTTACATAAATTGTTTGAGGTCACATGAACATTAGCTAACACCATATAATATCACTTTTGAAACATGAATTAAAGAATGGCTGAATGTTTTTAACATTCAAATAGATTAGGCTCTCATTAATTTAAAAATACATTTAAATTGTTGCACAATGTAAAGTGTAACATAAAACTTTACATATCTTATGGATAACAGGTAAATAAATCCCCAATATATATTTTATTTACCATACAACTTCAGAACACCAGCTTGATATAATGCTCTTTTAATGTTTCTACCTTATCGAGTTGTATAACTGGAAGATATGAGCACATTAATAGCATCACAGTTACATTGATGTTTCTACATTAACCAAGTTTATCTTTTAAAGAAATGGCAGTACAGTGCTCTAAAATAACAGTTCTGTTTTAAACAGTTGTTTAATTTTTATGGTAGCTTGCTCTGGAAAAAATAAGACTTAATAAACACAATGTTATGAGTAATCTTATGTTTTAAGAAATTTTTGTCTCTTTAACACATGACTAATTTTTACAATCTTACACAGACTTTAGTAGAAAGTCTGTATAAGATTGTAAACATTTTATACAGATTTTGTACTAAAAATTGATAGACCTTAGTATATCAATCAGATATCAAACAAAAACACTCATGAATGAGTAAATCCAAATGAAATTTACTTTACTTTTTAATCAAAATATTAGACAAATGTATTGAACAGTGTAAACCATTTTTTGGTTGAAGGAAAAGTCCTAGAACAAAGTCATATAGACCTTTGGTAGACAATAATATTTTATTAGATTTTTGAACACCTAGAAAAACTTATAGGCATAAATTTGAAGACATTTATATTTATCTGTTTATCCAATCTAAATTGAAACATTTAAACCACGTGAATTAAAGATCTGTGGTCCACTTTTTAAAATTTGTTTTTATGAGCGCTTTTTTATATGATTGCTCCTTATATATGTTAATTTGTGTATCATTTGAATGATATACGGACATATGTGTATATATATATATATATATATATATATATTTTTATATATATATATATATATATATATATATATAGAGAGAGAGAGAGAGAGAGAGAGAGAGACATAAAACACATAACAAAAGTGTGCACACCTAATAATAGTGAAGGCCTTGTAGCTTTTCACAGGTGAAATCACCATTGCAATGTTTTTAAAACTCCACAGTTGGTCAAAGATAAAACTGATCAGAAAAACATTAACCTAGGTCTGTAGGATCAAAATCATAAACTCAAAAAAAAAAAAGAATCTAAGAAAAAATTATGAGTCCTTGAAAAAATGACTGGCCGGTAATTAGGAAATACCATACAATTTACCATTTTTTTCCCTTAGGCCTCAGATCAGTCTCCTACTGAGCTTACAGGAGACTTTCATTTGCATTTCAACAGAAGTCCTGGCTGAGGTCTGGAAGGAGCAGGAAAAAACTGCTATTCTGAGCAGACACCTCAGGCCTAAGGCATTTTAACCATAAATTTCTGGTTAGGATGTTGAAAATTATGCTACAAGTTTAAGATACAATTCACAAAATTTTATATCTTTACATCTTGTTTTGTCAACAGATATCATACTATGATTTACTATCCTTGTCCAAATTAATGCACTGGTAAACACAGTGACATTTTCCCAGGCTACCCAATTCAGAATTGGAGAAAAAAAGACTGCATGATTGGGAAGTTTCCTGCCAACTTGGAAGTAGAGTTCTTTAGTTTTCCATCCTAAGTATTTAAGTTCTCTGGCATGAATTATCTGAAATCAAAAACTAAACAATTACCTAAACCCGACTTTTAACTGCAATATTGTGCAATGCTTCAAAAAACGCATTCAGATACCAGATTTTTACAATAAAACATCATCATTTAGACACACATTCAGCTAAGATCATTCTCAAGAAACAATTTATAATATAAACACATTATTGCACATGTCTTAAAGTGCCAAAAACAAAGGCACAAGACAGACAGAAAGGAACTCCAGAATATGGCTGACAGACAGAAGCCTTTAAAACAGAGCAGATAAGAGAAAAATCTCCTGCACCAGTGGCACCACAGATGTCCCCACAAGGGGACCAGATGTTTTCACAGAGAAGCTACCTGAAATGTAAAATCAAGGGTCTCCATGGTGACATTACTGCATTTAGTGTCCCCTTTTTATTTTTCTCTTTTAAAAGAAGACAGAGGTGTCATAATTCTTACAGTGCAGGGAAGGAAGGAGGGAATTCCCTGAAGCAACAGGGCTTTGGCAGTTGCTGGGGTCCCTCAGTCCCTCCTTTTACTTACAGGATTAGCTCTTCTGTTTTGGGTCCACTCCAAGCATGCACCATCTCCTAACATTTCAGTCGTCAGCTCTCAAAAAGTTCTGGGACGGGGCCCGGTATCAAAATTTGTAACTTAAAGTTCGGTTTCTGACCCTGAAGCAAATTAATGCTAATTTAATAATGAGGACAGGGTTTTGAGAAAAAGAAAATGGAGGTTTATTGCTTTGCTAACAAAGGAAAAACAAGGGGACTCTGCCAAAAGGTTGTGACTCTCATGATCTGGAGGGACAAGGGATTTTAAAGAGTTTCACTTGTTAACCTGGGGTATACTCAGTTCTTCGTTCCCCAGCAGGCATTGCCCTGTGCAGTGGGTGTGCTCCAGGCAGCCAGCTAGGGGCTTCTTTCTTCCTGCTTAACAAAGGTGGGTAAAGTTCATCACAGTTCCTTAAAACACAGTCGAAAGGGTGTCAGGCTTACTTGCTTTGTTACCCTTTTTCACGTCCAATATCCTTAAAATTTTACCACAGAAATCAAACAAAAAACGCACAAAAAAAACAACAAAAAACATATAGACCACAGAACAAAACACAGAAAAACAGAATCCTGGTGCCGAAACAGAAAAACAGAGGAGCAATGCAACATCTTGCTAAAGCTCCAGGGTAGGAGCGTGTGTGTGCCCATCGGCACCTCTCTACCCTTCCAGAGGAATTCCCTACAGAACAGAACAGAGGACAGCATGATTCTCATTACTGTCCTGGACAGGAGTGTATGTGAGCCTCCCCAGGCCACCTCTCTGTCATCAGAAGAGATCTCCCTTAACCAGATATCAGATGTTATAAAGGCGCCACTTACCTATGGAGGCCTCCTCCACCAGGGGCTTGATAATAGTTTTAGTGTGGTGGTTCACTGCAGTGCTCCCCAGACTGACGGCTCACTCCAAGGCCTTGGAACATCTCAAGTTGTGCACCTCCTAGAGTGGTTCTCCAGCCCAGTGCCCTGGAGGGAAGGCCAGCTTCAGAATTTTCAGCAGTCTGGTTTTATGATCTGCTCGGGCAGGGTCATCTCACTGGGGAACTCCAAAATTTTGGACTAGGATGCAAGAAAAGACCACTGACTCCAATTAAAATCAAATTAAGGCAAGCTTATTATTTCAACAGGCTGGGCTGCCTCTCCTTCCCAAAATGGCGGGAACAAGACAGCAACCCCACCTTTCCTACAGCCCAGCTATATAGCCCAGAAAGTTACACAAACGGGTGGTTACAGATAACAAAACTTTGAAAGCATCACACTAATGGTAGTTTACATTTTTTTTTTTGCTGGCCCCAATATCAGAAATAATGAGGACCATTAGAGCCTCAGAGAGGGTTGTTGTCTGGCCAGGGAAGGCCAATATTTATGAGGTGTCACTAAAGTTTCAGAAAGTACTGTTATCTGGTCAGAGAGCCAGGTGTGGATGAGTTCAAGGCACGGGCAGGCGTTCCAAGCAGGTTCAGAATTTGCAGTAATTTAGAGTAAAGCCAAAATTATCTTTTCACGGCTTTGTGGCAAGATGGTTCCCAATTTTAATAAAAAATCAGGTTGGGTCTATCAAGCCTCTCCCTTACTTTTGGAAACTCTTCTGCAAACTCCAATGTTGTGAACTCCCGAGCATTTTAATTCCAGATATGTATTCACAGAATTTCTAACTCTTCTATTCCAATTGTGTCTTTCTTGGGGCGAAGGTAATATCAAGTCATTGTTCTGGATGAGAGTGGAAATATTTTTGTGTAGCACATATTTGCATACACATTTAGGAGATCACTCCTCCTAAACACTGTTGGAACAGAAAATTCAAACTATGGGGGAGCTTCTTAGTTGAACAACATTATTCATGAATCCAAGTTCATTAAACAAATAGTTTTGGATCAGTGGATGATATATATTTCAAGATGAATTTCAATTGGCATATACTATGCTACATTTTAATGTCTGTGTGTGTTTTTTGTTTATAATGTTTTGCGATTTATATGGATTTAAAATCAAGTTTCCACAAGATTATTCTCAGAATATTCATCCACCTGAAATACATATTTGTTTCCTAGTACTGAAAACTAACTTCAGTAAATGGTGCATAAAAATCCTAATATGTCTACAGTAACTGACCCAGATTAATATCAATGCAAGTAGATTCCTAGGGGACATGATGTGTATTTTGATGTTCATTTTTATTCAACACTGCTACATTACTATTTCTGCAGCTTATGCACATCATACTGTATATATTTCATTCAAAAGTTCGCAAATTTATATGCATGTGTTTCACATTCAATCACTTCCTGCTTCAGAACACATGAATTCCTCCAGGTTTCTTGACTATTCTTTTCATGATACTTCTTTCCAAACACATTATTTTTGATTTCCATAATCACGTTTGAAGCAAAACTCACACACTTTTCAGGATAAAATATAACCCTAATATTACCATTAGATGTATAAGTGGTTGGAATGAATGATTGCATATCAATATGAGATTTCTTTTATATTTTCAGATATCAATTCAATCCATTATTTAAAGTGGAACCAGTTATATTATTTATACACAGTATGGTCTATTCATATATAATCTGCATATTCATAGACACAGGGTACACCTATTTGTACCCCAAATACTAAATTATACGTCTACAAAACATTGCTCCAGAAACGGTGGAAGAAATATTCATGTCACCTGATCTACACATACATTTTATCACAATAATATTCTGGACACAAAATGCAATGGTCACACTTATGATTTTAAAAAAGCCTAAATGGAAAGTGAACATGGATTACAAAAAAACATCCAAGTCCTGGTTACCTAATGCTCTCGAATTCAATCCTATTTGTGACAACATATTTGTTTCTTCCTAAGATTATATATTCAAACTCAACCCTGTTGAAAATGTCTAAACCAATTACACACTTTATACTTTTGCTGATTTCCTAATGTCTCTATTTATGTCTGCTTTCCTACATATTTTCCCCTGTTCATCATTGTGACTGACTCTTCACATGTGCTGACATTTACATTCACTCTCTACCCGAAACCCTATTTGTAAAGAACTTTTGGTCCAAATCCTATACTCACTCTTCTTTATAAACCTGCTGACTACCTTGGTAATCCTACGGACTATTCCTTTATGACTAGATGTTCTGTTTGTTATTCAATCATCCGAGGTACAAGATCCAATTTCATTGTATATTGACTTATCTGAGACATCTGTGCAGAATATAATTCAAAGCTAAGTATCCCACTCAAGGGCCCAATGCCCTACTTGGCTTCAAATCTTCCCTAGATTTCTGTTATATTTTACCTATATATTCTTGTAAATATCACAGGTTTCCAATACCATTATTCATCCAGCAGAATGATTGCTAACCAAAATTGAACATATTATTAACCCTAACCATACACTGTTCCCTCAATCTAACTTTAGAGCAGTGCAGGGACAGAGTTGGTCTTAAAAAAGAGGAATATTGGGGATCTTCCACCTGCTGAGAATATCAAAGATCCATGCAGAAATGATCCCCAAAGAAGATGTAGACTGCTATGAAGGACCTGAGAGAGCAAAAGTTAGCTTCCATGGCAAACAACCTGGTCACTATGAAGGGATGTGTCTGAATAAGCCTCTCTCTTTTTAATATAGAGCAAATGGACCAAACCAGGCCTGTGTGGAGATCTTTTCCCCGGTACCAATGGTTGATATACCATTCTAACTTGTGAAAGTGTCACAGGAAGTAGGGGCAGCCTCCATCTCATGGGACCCTTGGAAGCAACTGTTAGGACAAAGTGGTTGCCAAGGCTGTGAGCTCATTCACTTCATGAAGGAAGTGACCTACCTCACTTTCTTGGTGATGGAACTCTCTGAACTTGGGATCCCTGAAAACAGGCAGCCAGAGTCAGGCCCAATAACAGTCACAGAAGTCTCACTTTTTGGATTTACCAAGGAGAGAGTCAATCTTTCTTGGTATCTACAGTTGTGAGGATGGCCAAATGCCAGGAAAGATCTGAATTGGGGTCTTTCCTGAGAAAGCAGGTATTGGCTCACCGCTGGCTCCTGACAACTTCACAGAGTGGGCCAAGGAGTCCAGATTTGACAATAGAGAAGCCATTTCGGGGGAACATAGTATGGCCCACAAGGCAGAGGACACTCTTGATAGTCACAGACCCTCTTGGGGGAAAAAGGTGCCTTTGTGGGAATGAGTGTGTGTATGTGGTTTTGTCTCATGCTCTGAGAATAGGTAGGAAAGGCGGTTTCTTTGGTTTAGAATGGACTGTTTCTAGTAAGTCATTTGACAAAGCAAGTGTTTCTATGTCTGTGTATCCAACTGTGTCCATGGTTGTAGACATTACAAAAGAAAATGCATCAATGGATGTGTCCTGTCTAGGAGAAAGCTTCCCCACATTCATCCTGCCCAATTTATGAAAGGACGGAGGCTTGCCTTATTGATGGGCAAGACCTGCTGTCTTCCTAAGTTTCTGTTTTCTTCTTGAATTCTGGCCACTCTCCAGAATAGACTCATGGTTTTGTGACCAAGATATGTAGCACCTCAAAGCTCTGTGACATGGCCGTGTACTGGATATCTGAAGGGAATGGCGAGAATCTCAGGAAACTCAGATATCTGTGTGATCATGAGTGTCTCAGTGGAGAATCCCTGCTTTGGGCCTTTGCTTACCTATTGTTCTGTAGCACTGAATGTCAGGAAGGTCTTTGCCTAAGGCACCACTTTGTGAAACCTGAATAAAACAGTTTTCTAATGGAAATGAATGAGCATCACCTGTCTCTCTTTGAGTAATTGCTTTTGAAAGGGATGTGTCTGAGCCAGTCTGTTGGCTGTGTGTGAGGCTGTGGCTTGCATTCTCAGCACCTGATGGATCTAAAGAAAGATGCCATGTGTGCATCCAAAACCAAAATGGCCAAAAGAGCAGTCATTGTGGATAAAATCTCTTGCCTTCCTCTGTAAGGTTCCTGACCTCTATCAAGTGAGAATAGGAATCCTTTGGGTCAAATGACTTCTTCAAAGCCCTGCGGAGGCTAGCCAATAGGTGCTTGGGTTTTCTCATGACCCCAATGCACATAAAGAATCTAAACCCCACAGTCAGTAGGCCTCAAATTGGAGAAGCTGAGCAGTATTAATGGTAGGCCTTTTTGATCACTTCTGGTTCACAGAAGGGGTGTCCAGGCCACTCTGACTTTATGGAAATGACGAGCAAGAGTGCGTATTTTGGACACTGTCTTGTCCTGCGCTCCTCATAGAAACCTCCAGCTTGAGGTTATGATGAGTGTCTATATGGAAGAAGATGAGAGCCATGTGGGACTATTTTGGTTTTAATTGTGGTCATTTGTGTGGCAGTTGGAAGAGATGACTGGGTCCACCTGGGTTTGAACTCTGGTGTGAATCCCCTTAGAGACTGAGTTCTGGAAGTGACCTCAGAGAAGTATTGCCATGAATCGAGTTGGGATTTTAGGAAGCCATGCATGAGAGTCGCCCTTATAAACTTAGATCAAGGTCCAGGGTGGCTTTCCACAGAGCACTGTGAATCTCAGCCAAATTATCCCATGATTTTATTCTTAAAGACTTGGCAGCCATACTTGAGAGTCAAAACACACATGGAACTCACATTGTAGACCTCAATAGGCCTGGCTTCATGTAACCTTTTGGCCACTCTATGGGAAGCGTTGCCTATGAAAGTTCTCCAGAGTTTCACTGAAATGAGCTTCCTCAACATTTAATGGTTCTTGAAAGCCACAGTGCCTCCCAACTACATCCTTGAAAAATGGCTAGATAAATACTTTGAAATTTTTGAAATTCCCATGACCAGGTGGCACTGGAGTATCTTTGGATGTCCTGCTGCTGATCATGAGTGTACCAGAGAGTGCCTTGATTGACTGGAATTTATAAAAATAATGTAGAACAGAGATGGTAGTAAGTTGGAGCCTGCTGAGTAGTGGGCCTAGAGCAGTGGTAGCCACGTGTGTGATAAAACATCTGTGGTGGGTCCATGTGATTAGCCCATTTGCTTCCAAATGGCTTGTGACTGACATGGTGCAGCCAGCAGACCCTTATTTGTAAAGGCATCTTTTTATTTGGAGAGCTTTCAAGGTAATGATCAGAATCAGGTTGATATGGTCAAGGGTGCAAGCTATGTGAGAAAGAAGCCTGGTTGTTTCATTCTCCTGCAGACCCTAACCCACCACACGTGACAGAACTCCATCTAGCACTGTGTCCCAGTTGAACTTGTTGTTCAAAAAGCCCAGTGCAGCAGCAAGAACCAAAAGCCCCAGTGCAGCAGCAAGAACCACCACAAAAATTTGAGGAGGACCAAATGGCTTCACAGTCCACACGGGATGAAACTTAGCCTCCAGTGGCCACACTTTACCTACAAAGAGAGAATTCAGCACTGCTGCCTCAGGTTCATTTGAAAATAAGAATCCATGTTCTCCAGGTCATATAGATGCAGACCCAGCTTTGATGGTCTCACTACAAAAGAAGCTAAAACTCCTTAATACAACATATATTTCAAGTGCCCAGCTTCAGAGGCAGTTTCTCAAGAAGTCTTTAGGCCAGCAGAGCTCAATGTTTGTGGAGTGTTTACCATGTCCCTTACTTTTGGAAACTGCTCTACCACCTCCAAGGTTGTGAACTCCTGAGCATATTCCATTCCAGATTTGCATTCACAGATTTTCTAACTCTTCTCCTCTAATTGTGTCTTACCTGGGGTGAAGGTAATGTCAAGGCATTGTTGTGGATGAGAGTGGGAAGATTTTTGTGTAGCACATATTTGCATACACATTGGATTCATTTTCCAATTTCCCATTAAAAATACTGAATCCCTGACACTAACCCATACCCTACTAGACTCTGACTACTAATACTAATATGATGGAGAAAAATAACCCAAACAGAATAGAAATACAAGCAGTACAGAGAAGGCATGGTGTATAGTTGGACTTGCCTTTTGCATTATGTAGGGTAGGTGTTATAAATCTAGATAATTTTTAATTGAAATAGTTATCCATGTGTTTTTAAAGTTAACAAATATGTGAATTTCTATCTCCCTTTCTCTGTAGCCTATTCAGCAAATGTATTTTTATATGCACATATAGAATCCTAGCTGGTATCACATGTACATACTTGTTTGGAGGCTGACGTGGCAGATAAAAATTATGAGAAGAGATAACTCCTCGTAAATGCTGTTGGATCTTAAAATTCAACTTATGGGTGATCTTCCTAGTTGAACAACATTATTCATAAATCCATGTTCAGTAAAATTAATATTTTTGGATCAGTGGACGATATATATTTCACCATGAATTTCGATTGGCATATATACTGCTACTCTTTAATGTCTGTGTGTGTTTTGTGTTTGTGTGTGTATATATATATATATATATATATATATATATATATATATATATATACAATCTCCAGATTTTTTAAAATATAAAATATATGTGTCTTATTATACACTCCCTAAATACATTCATATTCATGTATGTGGATTTATAATCAAATTTTTACAAGATTATTCTCAGAAATATTCATCCCCCTGAAACACATATTTGTTTACTAGTACTGAAAACTAACTTCAATGAAAGGTGCATACAAATCCTAATATTTCTGCAGTAACTTACCCAGGTTAATATCAATGCAAGTAGATTCCTATGGGACATGATGTGTATTTTGACATTCATTTTTATTCAACACAGGTACAGTACTATTTTTTCAGTTTATGCACATCAAAGGATAAATGTTTCATCCAAAATTTCAAAATTTAAAACTTTTGATTCACTTTCAATCACTTCCTGCTTCAGAACACATGTATTCCTCCATGTTTCTTGACTGGTCTTTCATGAGACTTCTTTGCAAACACATTATTTCCGATTTGCATAATCAATTTTGAAGCAAAACTCACACACTCTTCATGATCAACCGTAACACTAATATTACCATTAGATGTACAACTGGTTGTAATTAATGTATGTATGCCAATATCAATATAAGATTTCCTGTATATTTTCAGATATCAATTTATTCCAATTCCAATTTCTAATGTTGGGTCCAGTTATATTATTTATTCACAGTTTGGTCTATTCATTCATCATCTCTATATTCATCAAAACAGGGTACACCTATTTTTTTCCCCAATACTAATTTATAGGTTGTAAAAATATTGCTCCCCATAATGGTGGAAGAAATACTCATATCACCTGATCTACATATACATTTTTATCACAGTAATATTCTGGACACAAATGTAAAGGTAACACTTATGATTGTACCAAAACCTAAATTGAACGTGAATATATATTACTAAAACCATCCATGTCCAGGTCGCCTAATGCTCTCAAATTTCAATCCTATTGGTGACTACATATTTGTTTCTTCTAATATCATATATTCAACCTCAACCCTGTTGAAAATGTCTAATCCTGTTACTCACTTTATACTTTGCCTGATTTCCTAATGTCTCTATTTTATATCTGCTTTCCTACATATTTTCCCCAGTTCATCATTGTGACTGACTCTTCATATGTGCTGATATTTTCATTCAGTCTCTAAACGAAACCCTATTGCTAAAGAACTATATTTCCAACTCAAAGACTCACTCTTCAACCTAAACCTACTATTTTTCTAATCCTACTGACTATCCCTTTTTGACTGGATGTTCTCTTCGACATTCAGGCATCTGAGGTACTAGGTTTTATTCCATTGTATGTAGATTTACCTGCGACCACATTGCAGAATGTAATTCAAAGCTAAATATCATAATCAAGGGCCCAATGCCCTTCCTGGCTTCAAATCTTACCTAGATTTCTCTTTTCATACTTATATTTCAAATACATATTCTTATAAATATTTCAGGTTCCCAATACCATTATTCATCCAGCAGAATGATTCCTAACACAAATAAAACATGTTGTTAACCCTAACCATACACTGTTCCCTCAATCTAAATTTACAGAGGGAAGGGACAGAGTTGGTCTTACAGTAAAGAAATGTAGGGGGTCTTCCACCTACTGAGACCCTCAAAGTTCCATGCTGAAATGATCAATGGAGAATATATACGCAGCTATGAAGGACCTGAGAGAGCAAAAGTCATGTTCAATGGCAAACAACCTGGTCAGGATGAAGGTTTCTGTCTGAATCAGCCTCTCTATTCTTAATGTAGAGAAGATGGACCAAACCAGGCCTGTGTGGGTAGCTGTTCCCGGGTGCCTATGGTTGATATAAGATTCTAACTTGTGAAAGTGTCACAGGAATTAGGGACAGCCTCCTTTTCATGTGAGACTTGGAAGCCACTGGTTGGACAAAGTGATTGCCAAGGCAGTGACCTCATTCAGTTCCTGAAGGAAGTGACCTCACATCACTTCCTTAGTGAAGGAAATCTCAGAACTTGAGATTCATGAAGCCAGGCACCCGGAGTCAGTCCCAGTCCCAGTCCCAGTGGTCTCACTTGTTTGGATTTACCAAGGACAGAGTAAGTCTTTCTTGGTACCTATTGATGTGAGGATTGCAAAATGCCAGTAAAGCTCTGAAGAGGGGCCTTTCCTGAGAAAGCAGGTAGTGGCTCACCTCTGGGTCCTGACACCTTCACAGAGTTGGCCAAGGAGACCAGATCTGAGACATTTCAGGCCATTTAGGGGGAAAATAATATGGCCCACCAGTCAGAGGACACTCCGGATAGTAACAGACCTTCTTGGGGGAAGGAGCTGCCTTTGTGGGTGTTGGTTTGTGGTTTTGTCTCATTTTCTGAGAATAGGTAGGCAAGGCGCTTTATGTGCTGTGGAATGAACTGTTTATTGTAAGTCATTTGACAAGGTGAGTGTTTCTATGTCTGTTTACCTCACTGTGTCCGTGGTTGTACTCATTAGAAAAAAAGAATGCATCAATGGATGTGTCCTGTCTAGTAGAAAGCTTCCCAAAATTCATCCTGCCCAATTTATGAATGGAGTTCAGATTGCCTTATCAATGGGTAACACCTGCAATCTTCCTAAGTTACAGTTTTCTTCCAGAATTCTGGCCCCTCTCCAGAATAGTCTCATGGTTTTGTCTCTAAGGTATGTACCACCTCCAAGCTCTGTGACATGGCCATGTACTGGATAGCTCAAGTGAATTGTGAGCATCTCAGAAAAATCAGAAATATGTGTGACCACTAAATCTCAGTGGAGAAACCCTGCTTTGGGCCTTTTTTTTTTTAATTAATTTTTATTGTAGGTTGTTCAAAACATTACATAGTTCTTGATATATCATATTTCACACTTTGATTCAAGTGGGATATGCACTCCTTTTGCTTACCTATTATTCTGTTGCTATGAATGTCACGAAGTTCTTTGCCTCGGGCCACCAATTTGTGAAGCCTGAAGAAAACAGTTTTCAAATGGAAATGAATGGGCATCACCTAGGGCTCTTTGCTTAATTGCTTTGGAAAGGGGTGTGTCTGAATCAGCCTCTTGGCCCTGTGTGAGGCTGTGGCTTAGATTCTCAGCACCTGATGGATCTAAAGAAAGATCCCATGGATGCATACAGAACCAAAATAGCCAAAAGAGCTGTCATTGTGGATGAAGACTCTCGCCTTCCTTTCAAAGGTTCCTGACATCTATCAAGTGAGAATAGGGATCCTTTGGGTCAAGTGAGTTATTCAAAGCCCTGCAGAGGCTAGCCCATACGTGCTTGGGTGTTCTCATTACTCCAATTCACATAAAGAATCTAAACCCCACAGTCAGTAGGCCTCAAATTGGAGAAGCCAAGCAGTATTAATGGCAGACCTATTTGATCACTCCTCGTTCACAGTCAGGGTTTCCAGGCCACACTGATTTTAGGCAAATCGGGGGAAAGGTAGGTTATTTTGGACATTGTCTTGGTCTGTGTCCCTCATGGAAAACTCCATCCAGAGGTTATGATGAGGGTCTACATGGAAGAAGATAAGGGCCATGTGGGAGAATTTTGTTTTGAATTGTGGTAAGTTGTGTGGCAGTTGGAAGAGATGCCTGGGTTTACCTGGGCTTTAACTCTGGTGTGATTCCCCTTAGAGTCTGAGTTCTGGAACTGACCTCAGAGAAGCATTGTCATCAATTGTGTTTGAATTTTACTAGGCCATGCATGAGAGTTGCCCTTGGAACCTGAGATCTAGCCCAGAGTGGCTTTCCACAGAGCACTGGGAATCTCAGCCAGGATATCACATGATTTTATTCTGAAAGACTTTGCAGCCACAGTTGAGTCAAAACACGCATGGACCTCACATTGTAGACCTCAATGGGCCTGGCTTCATGTGACCTTTTGGCTACTCTTTGGGAAGCCTTGCCTGTGAGTGTTCTCTAGAGCTTTCATTGAAATGAGCTTCCTCAACATTTAATGGTTCCTGAATGAATTGAAACCCCCAGAGCCTCCAACTTCATCCTTGACAAATGGCTTGATAAATACCATGAAATTTTTGAAATTCCCATGACCAGGTGGCACTGGAGAACTTTTGGATGTCCTGTTGCTGATGATGAGTGTACCAGACAGTGCCTTGATTTACTGGGTTTCATGAAATTTGTGTAGAACAGTGATGCCAGTAAGTTGGATTCTGCTCATTAGTGGGCCTAGAGCAGTGGTGTGAAGGTGTGTGATAAAACATGTGTGGTGGTGACATGTGGATCTGCCATTGGCTTCCCAAAGGCTTGTGACTGACATGGTACAGCCAGCAGACCCTTCTATGCAAAGGTGTTTTTTATATAGAGAGGTTTCAGGGCAATGTTCAGAATCAGGTTGCTATGGAAATGGGGGAAACTTATGTGGAATTGAATCCTGGTTGGTGCATTCTCATGCAGACCGTGACCCTCCACACGGGACAGAACTCTCTCCAGCACTGTGTCCCAGTTTAGCTCCTTGTATTTCATGAAGCAAATACCAAACTCCCAGTGCACCTGTGAGAAACACCACGAAAATTGGAGAATGACCAAATGGCTTCACAGTCCACACGTGGAGACACTTACAACCCAGTGACCATAGTTAAACTACAAAGAGAGTATTCAGCATGGCTGCCTCATGTTCATTGGAAAATTAGAAACAATATCCTCCAGGTCACATTGTTGCACACCCAGATTTGATGGTCTCCCAACAAAGGAAGCTAAAGCTCCTAACAACAACATATATTTTTAAGTGCCCAACCTCAGAGGAAGTTTCTCAAGAAGTCTTTACACCAGCAGAGCTCCATGTTTGAGAAATGTTTACCCTGTCCCTTACTTTTGAAAACTCCTTTACCACCTCGGAGGTTGTGAACTCCTGAGCATTTTTCATTCCTGATATATATTCACAGATTTTCTAACTTTTCTCCTCTAATTGTGTCTTACTCGGAACAAAGGCAATGTCAAGGCAATGTTCTGGATGAGAGTGTGAACATTTTTTTGTAGCACATATTTACATACACATTGCATTCATTTTACAATTTTCCATTCAAAATACTGAATCTCTGACATGAACCCATACCCTACTAGACTCTGACTACTACTCCTAATATGATGGAGAAAAATAACACAAACAGAATAGGAATACAAGCAGTTAGGAGAAATCATAGTGTATAGTTATACTTGTATTTTGCATGATTAATGGTAGGTGTTATAAATCTAGTCAATATTTAATTTAAATAGTTCTCCATGTGTTTTTAAGGTTAACAAATATGTGAATTCCTGTCTCCCTTTCTCTGTATCCTATTTAGCACATGTAATTTTAAATGCACATATAGAATCATACCTGGTATCACATGTACATTTTTGTGAGGTGGCTGATTTGGCAAATACAATTTGTGAGAAGTGGTCACTCCTCTTAAACGCTGTTGGAACTGAAAATTCAACCTATAGGTGAGCTTCCTAGTTGAACAACATTATACATAAATCCACGTTCAATTAAAGAAATATTTTTGCATCTGTGGATGATATATATATCATGATAAATTTCGATTGGCATATATATTGCTAATTTAATGTCTGTGTGTGTGTGTGTATTTTGTGTGTGTGTGTATGTGTGTGTGTGTGTGTGTGTGTATATATATATATATATATATATATATATATATATATATATATATATATATGTATATATACTCTCCAGAAATATATGTGTCTTATATACACTCTCTAAATTCATTCATGTTCATGTATATGGATTTATAATCAACTTTTCACAAGATTTTTCACAGAAATATTCATCCACCTGAAATACATATTTGTTTCCAGTACTTAAAACTAACTTCAGTTTATTTTGCATACAAATACTATTATTTTTACAGTAACTGACCCAGTTTAACATCAATGCAAGTAGATTCCAGTGGGACATGATGTGTATTTTGAAGGTCATTTTTATTCAGCACTGGTACAATACTATTTCTTCAATTTATGCACATGATAGGATATATATATATTCCATCCACAAGTTAGCAAACTTATAGGCAGTTGTTTCACTTTCATCACTTCCTGCTTCAGAACACATAAATTCCTCTAGGTTTCTTGACTGGGCTTTTCATGAGACTTCTTTCCAAACACATTATTTTTAATTTCCATGATCACTTTTGAAGCAAAACTCACACACTCTTCATGATAAACCATAATCCTAATATTACCATTAGATGTATTAGTGGTTGAAATGAATGTATGTATATCAATATAAGATTTCCTGTATATTTTCAGATATCAATGGAATCCATTATTTAAATTTGGAACCCATTGTATTATTTATTCACATTATGGTCTATTCATGCATTATCTCTATATTCAGAGTCACAGGATATACCTATTTGTACCCCCAATACTAATTTATACATCTTCAAAATATTGCTCCCAGAAATGGTGGAAGAAATACTCACGTCACCTTATCTACATATACATTTTATCACAGTAATATTCTGGACACAAAAAGCAAAGATGACACTTATTATTTTACCAATGTAAAGGTCAGGCGAGTGTCGGAGGAAGAGACTACCAGAGACTGTCTCATGCAACAGCCAAGGATTTATGGGGGTCCAGCATGCTGGGGTCAGAGCTCCCTTGAATAGAGCACAGAGTCCTGAGAACAGCTTAAGCAGAGCTTATATACTTTCCTTGGAGAGGGCAGATAGGAAAGTTTATTGATGGGTCAGGGCGAGTGGGCGGTTTGCGTCCAAATGGGTGAGGAAGTACATTCTGCAGTTTTGCAGTTGGGTACAGCACTTTCAGGGAACTAGATTAGCAAACAGTTCTCAAGACATCAACAGTGTTTTGTTAAGCATACCGAAAAACTGGAAGTGACAAGTACCTATTTTATTAACCTTTCATTCCCCACTTCTTCTTTTGGTTACTTTTAATCATAAAAATGATCATTGGGGGTGTCACATTTTATGTTTACTAGTGTGGTATATTGTTTTCTGATTACCATAAGTTTAACTTGTCCAATTTGAGCATGGAGAAAGGAAACTACACGGTTGATCAAACAGGGTCCTACAATTACCAATAATATGAGGATTATTAATGGACCGGCCAGGGCTGATGAAAATGTAGTTAATGAGGGGGCTTTGTGAACCAAGACTCAAACCACCTTTTTTGGGCCTCTCTCTCTTGTTGATGCTCTTCAAGGCATCTTCTTAATTTAATCATAGATTCTTTTACAACTCCAGTATGGTCGGCATAAAAACAACATTCTTCCCTCAATGCAGGACGAAGGCCCCTTCTCTCATGAAGGCCCCTTCTCTCATGTTCTGTAAAATAACTTCAGAGAGAGAGGTTAAAGATTCGTGTAAAGCTGTGAAGGAGGTTTTTAATATCTTTAAGTTTTGGTCTATTACTGCTTCTAATTGGGTCATTTGTTGTGTCCCATGGACCAGGGCAGTTGTTCCTGTGCCCACCCCTGCAGCAACTCCTATTCATAATAGGATGACTAAAGTGAGGGATACAGGTTCCTGGCAGAACCGGGTTGTTTGCCCCCCTATTTGATATTTAAATGTACCTGCGTCATGATAGAGCACTCTGGAAAACATCTGCACCATTACATAATTAATCACATCTGTTGACCATTTTATGAAAACATAAACAATGTTTAAGTGTATAGAATTGTACTGCTGTAGAGATGGACAAGGCAAGGTACCTAAGATAGCACAGAAGACAGGGAAACAGTCTTATTTGGTTGCATCCGGATTTAGAGGGCATTGCTTCTGTTGTAATCAATTAATCCCTGAACCCAAAGTTTAGGTTGTTTCAGAATTTTGTACCCAGCATGTAAGGGAAGGGGCTCAGAAGTTCACAGTCTGCAGAAGTTCACAAAAAGCAGTTTTTGTTTCTTTTTTTTTTTTTTCCTCTGTTCTGGGAAAGTTAACTTCTTAAGGACACCTGGGAGGGGGAGAGCTTTTTTCTTCATTTTTTTTCTTTTCCTCCCTGCCAGCTGTTACCATGGAGCCCAGTTGGTAACTTCTATATCTTAGAAATGTAGCCATCTCTATGAAGCCCCAGCTCTAGGGCAGAGGCCTTCTTCATATATTTTGTTAAAAACTACTAAGGGGGTGTCTAGCTTAGGAGTGCTGATTTTTCCAGCCAGTGGCCAAGTAGAACAGAGCAACACGAATAGAGGAAGTTTATCTACATTGAACTCTTTTATAGGAACTGTGTTGCTGAAAGGCTTAAAGTCAGCCATGGTGAAGACTTCTGGAGAAGGTCATTTAAGACTTTTCTGTGGGCCTGATACAGAGGGGAAGACAGGGAAGGCAGGGGATGAGAGCAGCTCCGTGGATCTGAGGATGAGGAAAAAGAGATATAAAAGAATTATGGGAAAGGGGTTTGGGATTTTCCTGGCAACAAAACTTGAGCAGTAGAACAGGTAGAGCAGGGGGGAAGACGGGAGTGAGTATCCCAAAAAGCCTGTGAGGGACTTTAAATTCTTAGTAACCTGGTTTCAGTGATGACAAAGCAACTTTAAAGGCCATTTTAATTACATCTTTGATAGGCGTCTGAGGGCACTCCTTAGCTGGTTTGAGCTTTGGGTTAGCTGGTAAGAGGACCTGGTGGGACCTGGTGTGGGCACTGACAGGAGGAGAGAGGAGTGAGTGGGTGGAAGGGTACCTCAGTACCTGCAAGCTCAGCAAGGGGCAATGGTCTGAGAACCAACGGAAATTTGGGTTTTTGATCTAGTAACTGGAGCTGAGAAATCAGGTTGCTGATGTGGGAGTGACAGCAGAGAGTCTGGGGCAGAAGGCTGCGGGTGAGTATCTATTGGAGAAGCATAGTTCAGGATTTGAGCATAGGAGGGAAAAGGACTACACGTAGGGGAATTTCCTTCCACACTTTTGAGCACTTGTCGAAGTTGAAAAGGTCACGCAAAATTTGAGGATCTAGAGACCCTTCTGGTGGCCATCGGTTTTTGTTATCTAACTGGTAATATGGCCAATGCTGTGTACTGAATTTGATGAGGAGTTTTGCTTCCACCAGGTAGCCCCTGTATCCTCACATCCCCATTATTTACAGAAGAAGTTGGCTTTTCCCCCACACAGTCGTGGCTGTTTTTGGCTTTGGTAGTCCGCCAGGCAAACATAGTAATCTAGGCTAGCCAACCTGCATCTGGCTCGCGTGTCCCTACATCCATAATGTTTGTTTCCATTATCTATTGTGTGGAAAGTATTTAATGGAATTTTTGGGGATCCTCTTCATCAGGGATTTCCCAATAGGAAAGACGTATAGCCAGCTGACAAATTTCTTGGTGGAGAGATGGCCACCAGGTCCCTAAGTGGGCTGTATGTGCGATAGACCATACTTCTTGTCTAGTAGGATTTGTGATCAGCCATCGCTGCTGAACGGGTTGATGAGGGTTAGGACTACTGGTGACCAATTGGAGAGTCTATAGTCTTATTCACATGGCGAATCTACAATTTGAAAATGTTACCAGTCTTTTTCATTTTTCAGCCAGATTCTGGACAGGGCACAGGCTTGAGATGAGAATTAGGAACCAGGAAGTGATTCCGTCTAACTTTAGCACTGTAGGTGTTATAAGTAGCACCTGGTATGGTCCTGTCCAGCCGGGTTCCAGGGATGACACCTGATGTTGTCTTATGTAGACAAAGTCTCTTACTTGATATAGATGTGGAGTACCCTCTTCAGCAGGTTGGTAGGCAGTGGCCAGCTGTTTCCACAGGTATTGCTGAGTTCCTTCCAGAACTTTAAGTCTGTCAAGCAAGGTGGTGTGGAAGGGATTGTTAGATCTTTGAGTTAGGGTTAGGTCCCTTACTGGAGATGGGGCCCCATAGAGAATTTCATAGGGGGTGAGGTTACACAAAGAAACAGAGGGAGTATTTCTTGCATGAAATAGTGCATAAGGCAGGAGCATAGTCCAATCTTTTATGCTACTCTTTAAGCTTAATTCCGTTTAGGTCTCTTTAATGGTTCTATTTAATTTTTTTACCTGTCCTGAACTCTGGGGTCTATAAGCACAATGTAACTTCCAATTAATCCCCAGGGTCCTGGCTAACCCCTGAGTTACCTGGGCCATGAACGCTGGTCAATTATCAGACCCTATTACCTTAGGCAGGCCGTACCTTGGAAAAATATCTTTCAGGATCTTCTTGACCACCATTTGCGCCTTTTTTTTGGGGGGGGGGAGAGGCTTCAATCCATCCTGAAATATATCTACAAAGAGTAGGAGATATTTAAGTCCATACCATGCTTGCTTAATTTCAGTAAAGTCCACTTCCCAGAATTGTCCTGGTCTGGTTCCTCGTAGGTGCTTTCCTGCAGGAAAGTTGGAAGGGTAAGCATTAACCTATTGACAGACCCGACAGGCTTTTTTTTACCTGTTCAGTTATTTCCTTTCACTGTGAGTCGGTTAGTGGAAAACTCTGTTCTTGATCCTTCAGGAATGCCTGCAATTTCTTTGAACCAAGGTGAGTGAACTGATGTACATTTTTAACGTAGTGTAGGGCTTTCTGAAATTTCAGGCTTTGCTCAGTGAAGTTGAGGAGTACAGTGTCAGTGTCCTTAGATATTATCAAAAGCTTGCTGGATCTCAGGGGTCCATTAGAATTGGGCATCTCCTTTAACAGCGGGTGTAAATGAGAAGTTAAGGACCCAAACACAGGAATCCTTAACCTGCAAAACCCAGCAGTCCCAAGAAACTCTCTGTGTTGTCTGCTGTTAGATGGGGGTGGTTTCTGCACAACCGTTTGATTTCTGGGCTCAGTGAGCCATCGTTTACTGCCCCTAAAGGAATAGCCCAGGAAGATTACTTCTTGCTGGCAAATTTGGACCTTTTAGGAAGAAGCTCTATACCCGAGTTGAGGAAGCTCACATAATACTGCTTGGGTCCCAGAATCACAGATATCCTTGGTGTTGGGTGCCAGTAGCAGGTCATCCACGTATTGAAGCTGGGTGACTTCGGGGTGCGTAGTTCTGAAGCTGTTGAGATCTCTTTGGAGGGCTTCATCAAAGAGAGTGGGGGAGTTTTTCAACCATTTTGGGGAGTCTAGTCCAAGTTAGTTTACCACACGTTCCAGTTTCTGGGTCTACCCACTAGCAAGCAAACAGCAACTGACTATATTTATGCAGAGGCAAGCAAAAGAAAGCATCTTTTAAGTCCAGAACAGTATACCATTTCCTCTCAGGGTTCAGAGTGATAAGCAGATTGTACGGATTAGGTACACTGGGGTGAATGTCCTACACTCTGTTGTAGGTCTCTCCTATGTCTTTAATGGGGGATAGTCCCCGGCTCCTGGCTTTTTATACTGGTAGCGGGGGAGTGTTTTAGGATGATTGACAAGGCCTTAGGACCCTAAGGCCAGATATTTCTGAATATGGGGCCTTATCCCATCTTTAGCTTTTTTGCTCAGAGGATATTTTTTGACATTGATTGGGGAGGCTGAGGTTTTGAACTCCACTGTTTTTGGAGGTTGTTTCATGGCTAGTCCTAACCCAGCAGTTTTTTTCCAGGCATCTGGGTAATCTGTTATCCGTTTCTGGGGTAGCTTGCCTGTTTGATCAGTCTTGGGGGGTGTGAAGAGTTGCTGTTCATCTTCTACTGACATATTTAAAGCCGTGAATATAGGAGTTTATACTAAAGGATTTAGAAATATCATTTTGGGGCCTTCATGGTTAAAAGTCATTTTGGCCCGGAGCTTGGTGAGCAGATCTCTGCCCATCAATGGGGCCAGGCATTCTGGGATTATTAGGAAGGAGTGATGGATTTTTCCTTTCCTCATGTCCATGGTTTTCTTAGTTGTCTAATTCCCATATTTACTGGTGTTAGCACTTTGAACTAGAGAGCTTTTATTTGATAGAGGGCCCAGTGGGGCCTTAAGGACTAAGTATACTGCCCCTGTATCCACTTCAAAGTTTACTGGGGTCCCCTCCACATCAAAAGTTATCCTGGGTTTATTGGGAGTCTAGCAATCTGGGGCTCAGTGCTCACTTGAATAGAGCAGAGAGCAATGAGAACAGCTTAAGCAGAGCTTATATACTTTCCTTGAAGAGGGCAGGGAGGGAAGCTTATTGATGGGTCAGGGCGAGTGGGCGGTTTGCGTGCAAACAGGTGAGGGTGTACATTCTCTGTTTGGCAGTCAGGGACAGCACATTCTGGGGAAAAAATTAGCAAATAGTCCTCAAGGTTTCAACAGTGTTTTGTTAAGCATACAGAAAAACAGGAAGTGACAAGTACCTATCTTATTAACCTTTCACCAAATCCTAAATGGAAAGTGAGCATGGATTTCTAAAAACATCCATTTCCAGGTTGCTTAATGCTCGCAAATCAATCCTATTGGTGACTACATATTTGTTGCTTTCTAAGATTATATATTCAACCTCAACCCTGTTGAAAATGACTAATACTAACCCTCACTTTATGCTTTTCCTGATTTCCTAATGTCTCCATTGATATCTGCTTTCATACATATTTTCCTGAGTTCATCATTGTGACTGACTCTTTACATGTGCTGAAATTTACATTCACTCTCTATCCGAAACCCTATTGCTACAGAACTTTTGTTCGAAATCCTATACTCACTCTTTTTTCTATACCTACCAACTATCTTCCTAATCCTACCGACTATCCCTTTTTGACTGGAAATTCTCTTTGACAATCAATCATCCAAGGTACAAGGTCCTATGCCATTGTATATCAATTTATCTGAGACATCTGTGCAGAATATAATTCAAAGCTAAGTATCCCAATCAACAGCCCAATGCCCTTCTTGGATTCAAACCTTATCTAGATTTCTGTTTTCATACTTATATTTCACCTATATATTCTCGTAAATATCGCGAGTTCCCAATACCATTGTTCATTCCTCAGTATGATTTCTAACCTAAATCAAACCTGTTATTACTCTAACCATACACTGTACCCTCAAACTAACTGTACAGAAGAGCCGGGAGAGAGTTTGTCTTACAATACAGTAATGTAGGGGCTCTTCCACCTGCTGAGAACATCAAAGGTACAAGCAGAAATGATACCCTGGAGAAGTTGCAGGCAGCTATGAAGGACCTAATAGAGCAAAAGTCATCTTCCATGACAAACAACCTGGTCAGTATTAAGGGATGTGTCTGAATCAGCCTCTCCTTTCTTAATGTAGAGAAGATTGATCAAACCATGCCTGTGTGGAGAGCTGTTCCCAGGTGCCTATGGTTGATATACCATTCTAACTTGTGAAAGTGTCACAGGAAGTAGTGGCAGCCTCCATCTCATGGGAACCTTGGATGAATCTGGTAGGACAAAGTGGTTGCCAAGGCAGTGACCTCATTCAGTTCCTGAAGGAAGTGACCTCACCTCACTTTCCTGGTGATGGAAATCTCTGAATTTGGGATCCAGGAAGCCAGGCACCGAGTGCCAGTCCAAGTCCCAATCCCAGTGGTCTCACTTGTTTGGATTTACCAAGGACAGAGTCAGTCTTCCTTGGTACCTACTGATATGAGGATTGCCAAATGCCTGAAGAGCTCTGAAGAGGGGCCTTTACTGAGAAAGCAGGTAGTGGTTCACCGCTGGCTGTTGACAACTTCACAGAGTTTGCCAAGGAGACCAGATCTGAGACAGTACAGGCCATTTTAGGGGAACATAGTATGGCCCACTATTCAGAGGACACTCCGGATAGTCACAGACCTACTTGAGTTAAGGAGGTGCCTTTGTGGGTGTGGGTGTGAGTTTGTGGTTTTGTCTCATGTTCTGAGAATAGGTAGGAAAGGCTGTTGTTTTGATTGGAGTGGACTGTTTCTAGAAAGTCGTTTGACTAGGCGAGTGCTTCTATGTCTGTGTATCCCACTCTGTCCATGGTTGTAGACATTCGAAAAGAGAATGTATCAATGTATGTGTCCTGTCTAGTGGAAAACTTTCCAGCATTCATCAGGCCTAGTTGATGAATGGACTGTGGCTTTCCTTATGGATGGGCAACACCTACTAACTTCCTAAGTTCCTGTTTTCTTCCTGAATTCTGGCCACTCTCCAGAATAGCCTCATAGTTTTGTGTCCAAGATACATACCACCCCCAAGCTCTGTGACATGGCCATGTACTTGATAGCTATAGGAAATGGGAACATCTTAGAAAACTCAGACATCATTGTGACCAGTAAACGCTCAGTGAAGAACCCATATTTTGGTTCATTTGCTTACCTATTGTTCTGTTGCCCTGAATGTCAGGAAGGTCTTTGCCTCAGGCCACCCCTTTGTGAAGCCTGAATAAAACAGTTTTAAAATGGAAATAAATGGGAATAACTTGTGGTTCTTTGCTTTGGAAATGGATGTGTTTGAATCAGCCTCCTAGCCCTGTATGAGGTTGTGGCTTAAATTTTCAGCACATGATGGATCTAAAGATAGATACCATGTGTGCAATCAAAACCATAATGGCAAAAATTCAGTAATTGTGGATGAGTCTCTTGCCTTCCTCTGTTAGGTACCTGACCTCTATCAAGTGAGACAGGGATCCTTTTGGTCAAATGAGTTTTTCAAAGTCCTGCAGAGGTGCTTGTGTTTTCTCGTGACTCCAAATCACATAAAAAAATCTATACCTGAGAGTCAATAGTGCTCAAATTGGAGAAGCAGAGCAGTATTAACGGCAGGCCTATTTGATCACTTCTGGTTCACAGGAAGGGTGTCCAGGCCACCCTGACTTTAGGCAAATGAGGGGCAAGGGAGAATATTTTGGACACTGTCTTGGGATGCGTCCCGCATGGAAACCTCCAGCCAGAGTTTATGATGAGTGTCTATATTTAACAAGATGAGGGCCATGTGGGAGTGTTTTGGTTTTAATTGTGGTCATTCGTGTGGCGGTTGGAAGAGATGACTGGATCCAAATGGGCTTGAACTATGGTGTCATTCCCCTTAGAGACTGAGTTCTGGAACTTACCTCAGAGAAATATTGCCATGAATTGTGTTGGGATTTAGGAGGCCACGCATGAGAGTCACCCTTGGAAACTGAGATCTAGGCCCAGTGTCGCTTTCCACAGAGCACTGGGAATCTCAGGAGGATATCACACAATTTTATTCTGAAAAACTTGTCAGACATATTTGATAGTCAAAACACACATGGACCTCAATTGTAGACCTCAATGGGCCTTGCTTCATGTGACCTTTTGGCCACTCTTTGGGAAGCCTTGACTGTGACAGTTCTCCAGAGCTTTCATTGAAATGAGCTTCCTCACCATTAAATAATTTCTGAATGAATTGAAACCCACAGTGTCTCCAACTTCATCCTTGAAAATTGGCTAGATAAATACCATGAAATTTTTGAAATTTCCTTGACCAGGTGGCACTGGAGAACATTTGGATGTCCAGTTGCTGATCATGAGTGTACCAGACAGTGTGTTGATTGACTGGTTTTCATGAAAATGGTGTAGAAAAGAGATGCCAGTCATTTGAAGCCTGTTGAGTAATGGGCCCAGAGCGGGGGTGAGCAAGTGTGTGATAAAACATCTTTGGTGGGGTCATGTGGATCTGCCATTGGCTTCCAAATGGCTTGAGACTGACATGGTGCAGCCAGCAGATCCTGTATGTAAAGACATCTGGTTATATAGAGAGGTTTCAGGGCAATGTTCAAAATCAGGTTTCTATGGTCAAGGGAGCAACCTATGTGGTATACAAGCCCTGTTGGTGCATTCTCCTGCAGACCCTGACCCACCACACGTGAAAGAACTTCCTCCAGCCCTTTGTCCCAGTTGAACTCCTTGTATTTCATGAAGCAAATACCAAACTCCGAGTGCAGTATCAAGAAACGTTTTGAAAAGTGGAGGATGACCTAATGGCTTAGCAGTCTACATGGGGAGACACTTAGACCCAGTGGCCATAGTTTACCTACAAAGAGAGAAATCAACACTGCTGCTTCATGTTCATTGGAGAATTATAAACCATGTCCTCCAGGTCACAGATGTGCAGACCAAGCTTTGATTGTCTCACTAGAAAGGAAGCTAAAGCTCCTGACAACAACATATATTTCAAGTGCCCAACCTAGAGGCAGTTTCTCCAGAAGTCTTTAGGCTGGTAAATCTCCATGTTTGTGGAGATTTTACACTTTCCCTTACTTTTGGAAACTCCTCTACCAACTCCAAGGTTGTGAACTCCTGAACATTTTTCATTTCAGATATGCATTCAAAGATTGTCTAACTCTTCTCCTCTAAATGTGTCTTACTTGGGGTGAAGGTAATGTCAAGGCATTGTTCTGAATGAGAGTGGGAAAATTTTTGTGTAGCACACATTTGCATACACATTGATTCATTTTACAATTTTCCATTTGAAATACTGAATTCTTGACACTATCTCATACCCTACTAGACTCTGACTACTAATCCTAATATGATGGAGAAAAATACCCAAACAGAATGAAAATACAAGCAGTTTACAGCAGGCATGGTGTATTGTTGGACTTCCTTTTTGCATGATAGAGGGAAGGTATTCTAAATCTACTCAATTTTTAATTGAAATAGTCCTCCATGTGTTTTTAATGTTAACACATATGTAAATTCCTGTCTTCCTTTCTATGTAGCCTACTCAGCACATGTATTTTTATATGCAAATATAGAATCCTACGTGGTCTCACACGTACATTTTTTTGAGTTGGCTGACTGGGCAGAAACAAGTTGTGAGAAGAGATCTCGTAAACGCTGGTGGAACTGAAAATTAAAACTATGGGTGAGCTTCCCAGTAGAACAATTTATACATAAATCCATGTTCAGTAAAATAAATGTATTTTCATCTGTGGATGATATATATTACTGATAAATTACGTTTGGCATATATATTGATACTTTTTAATGTATTTTTGTGTTTTTCTGTATATATATATATATATATATATATATATATATATATATATATATATATATATATACACACACACACACTCTCCAGATTTTATAAAATATGAAATATATGTCTCTTATATACACTCCATCAATTCATTCATGTTCATGTATGTGGATTTATAATCAACTTTTCACAAGATTATTCTCAGAAATATTCATCTACCTGAAATACATATTTGTTTCCCAGTATGAGAACTAACTTCAATCAATGGTGCTTACAAATCCTAATATTTTTACAGTAACAGACCCAGTTTAACATCAATGCAAGTAGATTCCTATGGGACTTAATGTCTATTTTGACCTTTATTTTAATTCAACACTGGTACATTAGTATTTCTTCAGTTTTTGCACATCATAGGACATATATTTCATCCACAAGTTAGCAAATTAATAAGAATTTGTTTCACTTCCTGCTTCAGAACACATGAATTCTTCCATGTTACTTGACTGGTCTTTTCATGAGACTTCTTTCCAAACACATTATTTTCGATTTCCATAATCAATTTTGAAGCTAAACTCACACACTCTTCATGATAAACTATAACATTAATATTACCATTAGATGTAAAACTGGTTGGAATGAATGTATGCATATCAATATAAAATTTCCTGTATATTTTCACATTTCAATTCAATCCATTATTTAAAGTTGGAACCAGTTATGTTATTTATTCACTGTATGGTCTATTAATGCATTATCTCTATATTCATAAACACAGTGTACACCTATTTGTCCCCCCATTACTAATTTGTACCTCTTCAAAATATTGCTCCCAGAAATGGTGGAAGAAATACTGATGTCACCTTATCTATATATACATTTTATCACAGTAATATTCTGGACACAAAAAGCAAAGGTCAAACTCATGATTGTATCAAAGCCTAAATGGAAAGTGAGCATGGATTACCAAAAACAACCATGTCCTGGTTACCTAATGCTCTCAAATGTCAATCCTATTGATGACTACATATTTGTTTCTTCCTAAGATTATATATTCAACCTCAAGCCTGTTGGAAATGTCTAATTCTATCACTCACTTTACACTTTGCCTGATTTCCTAATATCTCTATTGATATCTGCTTTCCTACATATTTTCCCTAGTTCATCATTGTGACTCATACTTCACATATGCTGACATTTACATTCACTCTCTACCCGAAACTCTATTGCTAAAGAACTTTTGGTCCAAATCCTATACTCACTCTTCTTTATAAACCTACTGACTATCTTACTAATCCTACTGACTATCACTTTTTAACTCGATGTTCTCTTCAACAATCAATCATTCAAGGTAAAAGGTCCTATGCCATTTTATATCAATTCATCTGAGACACATGTGCAGAACATAATTCAAACCTAAGTATCCCACTCAAGGGCCCAATGCCCTTCTGGCTTCATATCTTACCTACATTTCTGTTTTCATACTTATATTTCACCTATATATTCTTGTAAATATCACAGGTTCCCAATACCATTATTCATCCGGCAGAGAGATTCCTAACCCAAATCGAACATGTTATTAACCCTAAATATACACTGTTACCTCAATCTAACTTTACAGAAGAGGAGGGACAGAGTTTCTCTTTAAATACCGGAATGTAGGGAATCTTCCACCTGCTGAGAACATCAAAGGTCCATGTAGAAATAATCCCTGGAGAAGATGTAGGCAGCTGTGAAGTTCCCGAGAGAGCAAAAGTCATCTTCCATGGCAAACAACCTGGTGAGGATGAAGGGATGTGTCTGTATCAGCCTCTATCAACTTAATGTAGAGAAGATAGACCAAACCAGGCCTGTGTGAAGAGGTGTTCCCAGGTGCCTATGGTTGATATACCATTCTAACTTTTGAAAGTGTTACAGAAAGTAGGAACAGCCTCCATCTCATGGGCCCTTAGAAGTAACTATTTGGACAAAGTTGTTGCCAAAGCAGTGACCTCATTCAGTTTCTGAAGGAAGTGACCTCACCTCACTTCCTTTGTGATGGAACTCTCTGAACTTGGGATCCAGGAAGAATGGCACCCAGAGACAGTCGCAGTCCCAGGCCCAGTGGTCTCACTTGCTTCAATTTACCAAGGACAGAGTCAGTCTTTCTTAGTGCCTACAGATGTGAGGATGTTCAAATGCCAGAAAAGCTCTGAAGAGGGGCCTTTCCTGAGAAAGCAGGTAGTGGCTCACCCATGGCTAATGACAACTTCACAGAATTGGCCAAGGAGACCAGATTTGAGACACGACAGGCCATTTTGGGGCAATATAGTATGGCCCACCATTCAGAGGACACTCTGGGTAATCACAGAACTACTTGGAGCAAAGGTGGTGCCTTTGTGGGTGTGGGTGTATGTTCATGGTCTTGTCTCATGTTCTGAGAATAGGTAGGAAAGACTGTTTGTTTGGATTGGCGTGGACTGTTTCTAGTTAGTCGTTTTGCAATGCGAGTGCTTCTATGTCTGTGTATCCCACTGTGTCCGTGGTTGTAGACATTAGAAATAAGAATGCATCAAAGGATGTGTCCTGTCTAGTAGAAAGCTTCCCAGCATTCATCTTGCCCAATTTATAAATGGACTGTGGCTTTTGTTATCAAAGGGCAACACATGATATCTTCATAAGTTTCTGTTTTCTTTCTGAATTCTGGACACTCTGCAGAATAGCTTCATGGTTTTGTGTCCAAGATATTTACCACCTAAAAGCTCTGTTATATGGCCATGTAGTGGCTAGCTAGTGTGACCAGGAAAGTCTCAGTGGAGAAACCCTGATTTGGGCTTTTTGCTTACCTATTATTCTGTTGCCCTGAATATCAGGAAGGTATTTACCACAGGCCAATTCTTTGTGAAGCCTGAAGAAAAAAGTTTTCAAATGGAAATGAATGGACATCACCTGTAGCTCTTTGCTTAATTGCTTTGGAAATGGATTTGTCTGAAACAGCCTCTTGGCCCTGTGTGAGGCTGTGGTTAGATTCTCAGCACCTGATGGATCCCATGTGTACATCCAAAACCAAAATGATCAAAAGAGCAGTCATTGCGGATGAAGTCTCTTGCCTTCCTCTGTAAGGTTCCTGACCTCCATCAAGTGAGAAGAGGGATTCTTTGGGTCAAATCCATTCTTTAAAGCCAAGGAGAGGCAAGCCCAAAGGTGCTTGCATTTTCTCATGCTTCCAATTCACATAAAGAATCTAAACCCCACAGTCAGTCGTCCTCAAATTGGAGAAGCAGAGCAGTATTAACGGCACACTATTTGATCACTCCAGGTTCACAGGAAGGTGTTCAGGCCACCACGACTTTAGGCAAATGAGGGGCAAGGGAGCTAACTTTGGACACTATCTTGTTCTGCATCCCTCATGGAAACCTCCAGCCAGAGTTTATAATGAGTATCTATATGGAAGAAGATGAGGGCCTTGTGGGAGTGTTTGGGTTTTAATTTTGGAAGTTTGTGTGGCGGTTGAAAAAGATGACTGGCTCCACCTGGTCTTGAACTCTGGTGTGATTCCCTTTAGAGACTGAGTTCTGGAACTGACCTCAGAGAATTATTGCCATGAGTTGTGTTGGGATTTTAGGAGGCCATGAATGACAGTTGCCCTTTGAAACTGAGATCTGTGCCCAGAAAGGCTTTCCACAAGGCACGAGGAATCTCAGCCAGAATATCACATGATTTTATTCTGAAAGACTTGGCAGCCATAGTTGAGAGGCAAAACACACATGATCTCACATTGCAGACCTCAATGGGCCTGGCTTCATGTGACCTTTTGGCGACCCTTTGGGAAGCCTTGCTGTGAGTGTTCTCCAGAGCTTTCATTGAAATGAGCTTCCTCAACATTTAAAGGTTCCTGAGTGAATTGAAAATCATAGTGCCTCCAACTTCATCCTTGAAAAATGGCTAGAGAAATACCATGGAATTTTTGAAATTTTCATGACCAGGTGGCACTGGAGAACTTTTTGATGTCCAGTTGCTGATCATGAGTATACCAGACAGTGCCTTGATTGACTGCGTTTCTTAAAAATGGTGTAGAACAGAGATGCCAGTAAGTTGGAGCCTGCTGAGTAGTGGGCCTAGAACAGTGGTGGGCAGGTGTGTGATAAAACATCTGTGTTGGGGCCATGCAGATCTGCCATTGGCTTCCAAATGGCTTGTAACTGACATGGTGCAGCAAGCAGACCCTTATATGTAAAGGCATCTTGTTATATGGAGAGGTTTCAGGGCAATGTTCAGAATCAGGATGCTATGGTCAAGGGGTCAAACTATGTGAAATAGAAGCCTGACTGGTGCATTCTCCTGCAGACCCTGAGGCACCACATGTGACAGAACTCCCTCCAGCACTCTGACCAAGTTGAACTCCTTGTATTGTGAAGCAAATAACAAACTCCCAGTGCTCTACTAAGAAAAGTAGAGCATGATCAATTAGCTTCACAGTCCACACAGATTGACCCTTAGACTCCAGTTGCCACAGTTTACCTACAAAGTTAGAATTCAGCACTGCTGCCTCATGTTCATTGGAAAATAAGATACCATGTCCCCCAGGTCACATAGATGCAGACCAGTTTTGATGCTCTCACTATAGAGGAAGCTAAAGCTTCGGACCACAACATACATTTTAAGTGCCCAAACTCAGAGGCAGTTTCTCAATATGTCTTTAGGCCTGCAGAGCTCCATGTTTGTGGAGTGTTTACCCTGTCCCTTACTTTTGGAAACTCCTCTACCACCTCCAAGCTTGTGAACACCGAGAATATTCCATTCCAGATATGTATTCACAGATTTTCTAACTCTTCTCCTCTAATTGTGTCTTATTAGGGGACAAGGTAATGTCAAGGCATTGTTCTGAATGAGAGTGGGAAGATTTTTGTATCACACATATTTGCAAACACAATGGGTTTATTTTCCTATTTTCTATTCGAAATACTGAATCTCTGACACTAATCCATAACCTACTAGACTCTGACTACTAATCCTAATATGATGTAGAATAGTAACCCTAACAGAATGGAAATACAAACAGTTCAGAGAAGGCATGGTGTATACTTGGACTTCCCTTTTGCATTATATGGGGTTGGAGTTATAAATATAGTCAATGTTTATTGAAATATTTCTCCATGTGTTTTTAACGTTAACAAATATGTGAATTCCTCTCCCCTTTCTCTGTCACCTATTCAGCACATGTATTTTTATATGCTCATATAGAATACTACCTGGTATCACACAGACTTTCTTCTGAGGTGGCTGACTTGGCAGATACAAATTGTGAGAAGAGATCACTCCTCCTAAACCCTTTTGGAACTGAAATTTCAACCTATGGGTGAGCCTCCTAGTTGAACAACATTATACATAAATCCATTTTCAGTAAAATGTATTTTTTTGGATATGTGAAGGATATATATTTCATTTTGAATTTCGATTGGCATATATATTGCTACTTTTTAATGTCTGTGAGTGTGTTTCTGTGTGTATATATATATATATATATATATATATATATATATATATATATATATATCACTCTCCAGATTTTTCAAAATATGAAATATATGTGTCTTATTATACACTCCCTAAAATCATTCATATTCACGTATGTGGATTTATAATCAACTTTTCACAAGATTATTCTCAGAAATTCAGATTATTCATTCACCTGAAATACATATTTGTTTCCTAATACTGAAAACTAACTTCAGTAAATGCTGCATACAAAGCATAATATTTCATCATTGCCTGATGGCCACGAATAGAGTGCATCACACCCAGTGTAACGCGCCACTGCACAGGTGAATAACGAGATAGAACCACAAAAAACTATCTTGTTAAGAACTTACAGCAAAATGGGGGTGCACCAAAACCTATAAGAAAGATTTTTAGCACTGAGATCTGGTAATTGGGTCTGAAAAACGAGCCAAATGTGCAACCGGAGATCCGGTCTGACTGATCCTCAAAACAATAGAGTGTCTGGGTTCCAATAGACACCCTCCACACCCAACAAATGACAGGCCCAGAATACAGATTGAACTGCAGAGAAGCATCACTCAGGGGAAATCTAGTCTAGCAGGAGAAACCAGGACTAGCAGGAGAAACCAGGGGACTAGAGGCCAGGCTCTTGTGACTGGGAAGCTGGAGAACACAGAAGCGCAGGTGACAGTCCACCTGCTGTCCGCGTGACTGGGCGTCTGGAGAACACCGGCGCGCAGGAGACCGACTGCGCCACTGGGTGGCTAGTGATTGCCCACCCGCCAGTGACCTAGAGCTGAAACCAACTGGAGACAGTCCAGTTCCATCCCCGTATTCGAACATTTCGGCAAGGAGCCTGGGCCCGCCAAAGCAGAGGGGTGACGTCACTGGAGCTCGGCCTTCGGAATTCCCTACAAGTGGAATCCACTTTAGCAGGCATAGTCTACCAACACAAAGGAGAGACAACAGAGATACACAACACCGAAACAAATCTATAGAATAAAACAGAAACACAGCAATCAAATAGAGCTGGAAAGTAACATGAGCATCATGAAAAAACAAGGGAAAGAAAGGAGTACAAACAATGCATGACAACTTAATTCTACAGGAGGACCTAGAAGCATCAGAAACAGGGATAGGGAAAGAACTTAAGGCATTCCTAACTCAGATGGAAAGGAATATTAGAGAAGACATGAGGCAGCAAGTCCAAGCAATAAAAGTATATTTTGAAAATGAATTAAACAAACAAACTCAAATGGCAAACAATGAGCTTTACCAGGAGATAGAGATCTTAAAAGAAATCAAACAGTAATACTAGAAATGCAGGAAAGTATTAACCAAATTAAAAACTCAAACGAGAATATTACAAATAGACTAGATCAAGCAGAAGTCAGAATATCAGATAATGAAGACAAAGTTTATCAACTTGAAAAGAATATAATCAACACAGAAAAGAGGCTTAAATCCCACTAGCAATCTATTCAAGAGATATTGGATGTCATAAAAAATGAGAGTCATTGGGATAGAAGAAGGCATAGAGATTCAAACCAAAGGAATGGAGAACATATTAAATAAAATAATTCTAGAAAACATCCCAGAGATGAAAGATGGATCGGATTGTCAAATCCTGGAAGCCTACAGGACCCCAAACATTCAAAATCATAATAGACAAACTCCAAGACATATAATTATGAAGATAGCCAACATACAGAACAAGGAGAGAATATTAAACACTATAAGAGAAAGGAGGCAGATTACATTCAGGGGAAAACCAATTAGGTTAATGACTGATTTTTCATCACAGACTTTGAAAGCGAGAAGATCCTTGAACAATGTATTTCAAATGCTGAAAAATAATGGATTCCAACCAAGAATACTGTATCCAGCAAAATTAAGGTTCAGATTTGAAAACGAAATTAAAGTCTTTCACAATAAACAAAAGCTAAAAGAATTCGCAGCCAGAAAACCAGCACTGCAAAGCATTTTGAGCAAAATACTACAAGAAGAGGAATTGATAAATAGTGCCGAAAACTAACAGCAGGAGGTATCTCAGTAAAGGTGGAGGAAAATAACCAAAAAAGTAAAAACTAGCCAAACTAAAACATAATAAATAAATAAACATGATTGGAAGAACAAATCATATTTCAATTGTAACCTTAAATGTTAATGGATTATATTCACCAATCAAGAGAATGGGCTAGTAACCTGGATCAAAAAAAATAAATCCAACAATATGCTGCCTTAAGGAGACTCATATGATAGGAAAAGACATACACAGGGTGAAGGTAAAAGGTTGGGAAAAATCATACCACTCACATGGCCCTCAGAAGCAAGAAGGAGTGGCCATACTCATGTGGAATAAAATCAACTTCAAACCTAAGTTAATCAAAAGGGATAAAGAAGGACACTATATTCTGTTAAAAGAAACCATCCACCAACAAGACATAACAATTATGAATTTGTATGCACCAAGCAATGGAGCTGCAATGTTCATAAAACAAACTCTCCTCAAGTTCAATAGCCAAATAGACTACAACACAATAATTATGGGTGACTTCAAGACACCACTCTCGGCATTAGACAGATTCTCTAGACAAGAACTGAATAAAGAAACTATCAAACTCAACAGCACAATTTGTAACCTAGACTTGAACGACATATATAGAATATATCAGCCATCATCAAGTGGATACACGTTCTTCTCAGTTTCACATGGATCCTACTCAAAGATAGACCATATATTATGCCATAGGGCAATTCTTAGTAAATATAAAAGCATGAAGATTATACCATGCACTATATCTGATAATAATGGAATGAAACTGGAAATCAATGATGAAAGAAGGAAGGAAAAATCCTACATCACATGGAAAATGAACAACATGCTACTGAATGATCAATGGGTTACAGAAGACATAATGGAGGAGATAAAAAAAATTCTTAGAGACAAATGACAATACAGACACAACATACCAGAATCGATGGGACACAATGAAAGCAGTTTAAGAGGGAAGTTCATTTCTTGGAGTTCTTTCCTCAAAAAAAGAAAAAAATCAACAAATAAATGAACTCACACTACACCTCAAAAACCTAGAAAAGGAAGAGCAAAACAACAGCAAATGTAGTAGAAGACAAGAAATAATTAAATTTAGAGCAGAAATCAACAAAATTGAAACAAAAAAAAATTAAAAAATTTGATAAAACTAAAAGTTGGTTCTTTGAAAAAATAAATAAGATTGACAGGCCCACAGCCATGCTAATGAAGAGAAGAAGAGAGAGAACTCAAATTACTAACATACGGGATGAAACAGGCAATATCACAACAGACACTACAGAAATACAGAAGATAATTAGAAAGTATTTTGAAACACTATATTCCAATAAAATAGAAGATAGTGAAGATATCGATGAATTTTTTAAGTCATAAGATCTGCCCAGATTGAGTCAGGAAGACACACGCAATTTAAACAGACCAATAACAAAGGAAGAAATGAAAGAAGCCATCAAAAACTACCAACCAAAAGAAGCCATGGACCGGATGGGTATACAGCGGAGTTCTACAAAACCTTTAAAGAAGAATTAATACCAATATTTTTCAAGCTATTTCAAGAAAAACAAAAAGAAGGAGCTTTTCCAAATTTATTCTATGAGGATAAATCACCCTGATCCCGAAACCAGACAAAGACACTTCAAAGAAAGAAAACTACAGACCAATATCTCTAATGAACTTCGATGCAAAACTTGTCAATAAAATCCTGGCGAATCGAATACAAAAGCATATCAAAAAAATTGTGCACCATGATCAAGTAAGATTCATCCGTGGGATGCAAGGCTTGTTCAATATACGGAAATCAATAAATGCCATTCACCACATCAATAGACATAAAGACAAGAACCATATGATCATCTCAATAGATGCAGAAAAAACATTTGACAAAGTTCAGCATCACTTTATGTTCAAAACACTAGAAAAACTAGGGATAACAGGAACTTACCTCAACATTGTAAAAGCTATATATGCTAAACCTCAGGCTAGCATCATCCTGAATGTGGAAAAACTGAAGGCATTCCCTCTAAAATCTGGAACAAAACAGGGATGCCCTCTATCACCACTTCTATTCAATTTAGTTCTTGAAATACTAGCCAGAACAATTAGACAGACAAAAAAAATTAAAGGCATAAAAATAGGAAAAGAAGTATTTAAATTATCGCTATTTGCAGATGTCATCAAAATATATTTAACAGACCCCAAAGGGTCTACAATGAAACGGCTAGAGTTAATAAATGAATTCAGCAAAGTGGCAGAATATAAAATTAACACGCATAAATGAAAGGCATTCCTGTATGTCAGCAACACAACTTCTGAAATGGAAATGAGGAAAACCACTCCATTCACAATATCCTCAAATAAAATAAGATACTTGGGAATCAACCTAACAAAAGACGTGAAAGTTTTATATACTGAAAACTACAGAACCCTAAAGAGAGAGAGAGAAGAAGATCTTAGAAGATGGAAAAACAAAAGACCCAGAATAGCAAAAGCAACTCTAAACAGAAAATATGAATCTGGAGGTATAGTGATACCAGAGTTCAAACTGTACTAAAAGCAATAGTAACAAAAACAGCGTGGTACTGGTAACAAAATAGGCAGGTGGAACAATGGTACAGAATAGAGGACACAGAAACCAATCCTCAAAATTACAACTTTCTTATATTTGAAAAAGGGGCTAAAAGCATGCAATGGAAGTAGGATAGCATCTTCAAACAATGGGGTAGGGAAAATTGGGGAAAGGTGGGGCAAGGGAGAGAAGTGAACAACAGCAGATGAGGTAGAGAAAGAAGATGGGAGGGGATGGGAGGGGGTATAGTAGGGGATAGTAGGGGATAGGAAATGTAGCAGAATACAACAGTCACTAATATGACATTATGTAAAAATGTGAATGTGTAACCGATGTGATTCTGCAACTCGTATTTGGGGAAAATTGGGAGTTCATAACCCAATTGAGTCAAATGTATGAAAGATGATATAGGATGAGCTTTGTAATGTTTTGAACAACCAATAAAAAATAAATAAATAAAGGTTTAAAGTTGAGTGGGAAGAAATCAGCTAAAAAAGAGTTGAGATGCATTCATTTTGCTAAGCAGAAACTTTGTTTTGTGTACTTGTAACTATCACAAATTTATTTTACCAGAAACCTGGCTTTTAAAAATGCACATAATTGAGATTAAAGGATAATCCACTTACCTTCAAGAAAAACTCATAGCATTTCCTATATTTTTCATATTTTATTTTTTTGTGAATATTTTGTCATGGACCAGGTCTAGACTTAGGCTATTCTTCCAGAATACTACCTCATCTGACAAGTTGGTACAATGTGTTGGATTGTTCTTTTCATCTTTTATTTAATAGTTTCTAGATGATAATGTGTATTTTTCCATATGTTTGTTTGGACATACATACCCAACTATATCTTTGCATTTTCTGTTTTACTGGGGAAGAGACTCATCAAAAGCTCTTTATTATATGTATCAACAATCAAACATTTAGAGCATGCAATTATACATAATTTTGCATGAAAATATTTTTGTACCATTTTTATAAAGATTTAGAATTATTAATACTGTCCCTACTGTAATTAGTAACTCCTTACAAAAAGAATTAATCAATTGACTTTATATCAATTATGAATATGAAAATTACTAAAATAAGTATTTGGCAATTAATATGCAATTGATAGAAAGTGAAATCACAAGAAAGCCATTTAAAATGTCAGTGCATATGGTCCTTAAATAATAGGTTGTTCAAAAAAAAATTCTCTAATTCAAAAGAGTTAATATGCCATATTACAGCTAAATGTGATATAAAAACCTTAAATTATCAGTATTGATAAATAAGAATGATACCTGTTTACTTAAATATGTTTATTTGATTTTCACTGTAAGATGTTAATTCTGGAAGACTTGAGAATTAAGAAAGACTTGGTCTATATTATTTCTAACAGGCTAATCAAAGTACTTTTAAATATATATGTATATATATATGTGTATATATATATATATATATATATATATATATATATATATATAACACATATGCATGAATATAGATACATATGCATAATAAATGTATTGTAATATATTTATCAGGTGGTTATAATTTTTAAATTTTCTCAAGAAAAGAATGACTATAAAAAACAGTTTTAAATGTAAATTTCATAGCATAGTACTGTTTGTAATGCTATGAGAGAAAAATACTTATGGAGGGAAAATGAAAAAGGAAGAGAGAGAAGGGGGAAAATGAGGAAGAAAGTGAGTAAAGAAGAGGGAGAGGAGTGTTTGATGAAAAGATAAAAGTGGAGGGGCTGGGTTTGTGACTCAGTGTTAACATGCTTGTCTAGCATGTGTGAGGCAGTGGGTTATATTCTCAGCACCACATACGAATAAATAAAATGAAGGTCTATCAACAACTGAAAAAATAAAAAAAGGAGAAATATTACCAAAATTCCAAGATTTTATGAATGTTAAATACAAAAAATTATGTTGCATAGCCTTATGTAAATTCTAGACTCCCCAAAATAATCATTAAATGCTAGATTATTAGTGTTATAACTAAAAATCCATTGCTCTTTCTTCTACATTCTGTGGCATGCTAGTGCTAAAATAAATTGTATTATAACACCAAAATAAAATTCTAATATTTATACAGTAACTGACCCAGTTTAACATCAATGCAAGAAGATTCCTATGTGATATAATGTGTATTTTGACGTTCATTTTTATTCAACACTGGTACATTACTATTTCTCCAGTTAATGCACATCGTAGGATGTATATTTCATCCACAATTTAGCAAATATATACACATTTGTTTTGCTTTCAATCACTTTTGCTTCAGAACACATGTATTCCTCCATGTTTCTTGACTTCTCTTTTTGTGACACTTCTTTCCAAACACATTATTTTCGATTTCCATTATCACTTTTGAAGCAAAACTGACACACCCGTCATGATAAAACATAACACTAATATTACCATTAGATGTAAAACTGGTTTAAATGAATGATTGTACATCAATATAAGATTTCTTGTATACTTTCAGATATCAATTCAATCCATTATTCAAAGTGAAACCAGTTATATCATTTATTCACAGTATGGTCTATTCATGCATTGTCTATATATTGATAGACACATGGTACACCTCTGTGTACTCCCAACAATAATTTCTATATCTTCAAAATATTGCTCCCAGAAATGGTGGAAAAAATATGCATGTCAACTGATCTACATATACATTTTATCACAGTAATATTCTGGACACAAAATGCAAAGGTCACACTTATGACTGTCCCAAAGCCTAAATGGAAAGTGAACATGGATTACTAAAAACATCCATGTCCAGGTTGCCTAATGCTCTCAAATATCAATCCTATTGGTGATTACATATGTGTTTCTTCCTAAGACTACATTTTCAATCTCACCCTGTTGAAACTGTCTAAACCTCTCACTCATTTTATAATTTGCCTGATTTCCTACTCTCTATTCACATCTGCTTTCCTACTTTTTTCCCCAGTTCATCATTGTGACTGACTCTTCACATGTGCTGACATTTATATTCAATCTCTACCAGAAACCCTATTGCTAAAGAACTTTTGGTCCATATTCTATACTCAATCTTCTTCGTAATCCTACCGACTATATTCCTAATCCTAGCAAAAATCCCTTTTTTAACTGGATGCTCTCTTCTACATTCAATCATCGAAGGTACAAGGATCTATGCCATTGCATATCAATTTATCTGAGACATATGTGCAGAACATAATTCAAAGCTAAGTATCCCACTCAAAGGCCAAATTCCCTTCTAGGATTCAAATCTTACCTAGATTTATATTTCAATACTTATATTTCACCTATATTTTCATGTAAATATCGCAGGTTTCCAATAACATTGTTCATCAAGCAGAATGATTCCTAACCCATATTGAACATGTTATTAATCCTAACCATACACTGTTCCTCAATCTAACTTTACAGAAGAGCAGAGACAGAGTTGGTATTACAATACAGGAATGTATGGATCTTCCACCTGCTGAGAACCTCAAAGGTCCATGTAGAAATAATCCCTGGAGAATGTGTAGGATGCTATGAACGACCTGAGAGGGCAAAAGTCATCTTCCATGGCAAAAAAACATGGTCAGGATAAAGGGTTGTGTCTTAATCAGAATCTCTCTTCTTAATGTAGAGAAGATGGACCAAACCAAGCCTCTGTGGAGAGCTGTTCCCCAGTACCTATGGTTGATATACCATTCTAACTTATGAAAATGTCAGAGGAAGTAGGTGCAGCCTCCATCTCATGGGACCCTTGGAAGCATCTGTTAGGACAAAGTGGTTGCCAAGGCTGTGACCTCATTCAGTTCCTGAAGGAAGTGACCTACCTCACTTTCTTGGTGATGGAATCTCTGAACTTGGGATCCAGGAAACCAGGCACACAGAGCCAGTCCCAGTACCAGTCCCAGTGGTCTCACTTGTTTGGATTTACCAAGGACAGAGTCAGTCTTTCTTGGTACCTACTGATGTGAGGATGGCCAAATGCCAGAAAAGCTCTGAAGAGGGGCCCTTCCTGAGAAAGCAGAAAGTGGCTCACCAATGGATCCTCACAACTTCACAGAGTTGGCCAAAGAAAACAGATCTGAGACAAGACAGGCCATTTTGGGGTAACATAGTATGGCCCACCATTCAGAGGACACACTGTATAGTCACAGACCTACTTGGGGAAAGGAGGTGCCTTTGTGGGTGTGGGTGTGAGTTTTTGGTTCTGTCTCATTTTCTGAGAATAGGTGGAAAAGGCGGGTTTTTTTTGGTTTGGTGTGGACTCTTTATAGTAGGTCGTTTGACAAGGTGAGTGTTTCTTTATCTATGTATTCCACTGTGTCCATGGTTGAAGACATTAGAAAAGAGAATGCATCAAGGATGTGTCCTGTCTATTAGGAAGCTTCCCAGCATTCATCCTGCCCGATTTATTAATGGACTGTGGCTTGTCTTATAGATGTGCAACACCTACTAAATTCCTAAGTTCAGGTTTTCTTCCTAAATTCTGGCCACTCTCCAAAATAGTCTTACGGATTTGTGTCCAAGATATGTACCCCTCCAAGCTCTGTGACATGGCCATGTACTGGATAGCTGAAGGAAATGGGAGCATCTCAGAAAACACAGATATCAGTGTGACCAGTAATGTCTCAGTGGAAAAACCCTTCTTTTGGCCTTTTGCTTACCTATTGATCTGTTGACCTGAATGTCAGGAGGTCTTTGCCTCAGTCCACCCATTTGGGAAGACTGATGAAAACTGTTTTCAAATGGAAATGCATACGCATCACCTGTCGCTCTTTGTTTAATTGCTTAGGATAAGGATGTGTCTGATTCAGCCTCTTGGCCCTGTGTGATGCTGTGGCTTAGATTCTCAGCACCTCATGGATCTAAAGAAAGATTCCATGTGTGTATCCAAAACAAAAATGGTAAAAAACCACGCTGACTTTAGGAAAATAAGTGGCAAGGGAGCTCTTTTGAACACTGTCTTGGGCTGCGCCCCTCATGGAAAACTCCAGCAAGAGGTTGTGATTAGTGTCTATATGGAAGAGGATGAGGGCCTTGTGGGAGTGTTTTGGTTTTAATTGTGTTTATTTGTGTGGTGGTTGGAAGTGATGACTGGGTCCACTTGGGCTTGAACTCTGGTGTGATACCCTTAGAGACTGAGGTCTAGAACTGACGTCAGAGAAGTATTGCCATGAATTGTGTTGGGGTTTTAGGAGGCCATGCATGAGAGTCGCTCTTGGAAACTGAGATCTTGGACCAGGGTAGCTTTCCACAGAACACTGGGAATCTCAGCCAGGATATCACATGATTTCATTCTGAAAGACTTGGCAGCAATAGTTGAGAGTCAAAACACACATGGACCTCATATTGTAGACCTCAATGGGCCTGGCTTCATGTGACTTTTTGGTCACTCTTTGGGAAGACTTTCCTCTGAGAGTTCTCCAGAACTTTCATTGAAATAAACTTCCTCAACATTTAATGGTTCCTGAATAAATTTAAACCCACAGTGCCTCCAACTTAATCCTTTAAAAATGGCTAGATAAGTACCATGACATTTTTTAAATTCCCATGACCAGATGGCACTGGAGTAACTTTGGATCTTATGCTGTTGATCATGAGTGTACAAGACAGTGCCTTGATTGACTTGGTTTCATGAGAATGGTGTAGAACAGAGATGCCAGTAATTTGGAGACTGCTGAGTTGGGGCCTAGAGCAGTGATGTGCAGGTGTGTGATAAAACATCTGTGTTGGGGCCATGTGGATCTGCCATTGGCTTCCAAATGGCTTGTGACTGACATGCTGCAGCCAGCAGAACCTTATATGTAAAGGCATCTTGTTATATGGAGATTTTTCAGGGCAATGTTCAGAATCAAGTTGCTATGGTCAAGGGGGCAAGCATGTGCGATAGAAGCCTGGTTGGTGCATTTATATGCAGACCCTGACACACCACATGTGACAGAAATCCCTCCAGCACTGTGCCCCAGTTGAAATCCTTGTATTTCAAGAAGCAAATACCAAACTCCAAGTGCAGCAGCAAGAAACACCACGAAAACTGGAGGATTACCAACTGGGTTCACAGTCCAAACAGGGAGACACTTAGCCCCAAGTTGCCACAGTTTACCTACAAAGAGAGAATTCAGAACTGCTGCCACATGTTCATTAGGAAAATAAGAAACAACATCCTCCATGTCACATAGATGAAGACCCAGCTTTGATGGTCTCACTACAAAGAAAGCTAAAGCTTCTGACAACAACGTATATTTCAAGTGCCCAACCTCAGAGGCAGTTTCTCAAGAAGTCTTTAGGCAAGCAGAGCTCCATGTTTCTGGAGTGTTTACCCTTTCCCTTACTTTTGGAAACTCCTCTACCACCTTCAAGGTTGTGAACTCCTGAGCATTTTCCATTCCAGATATGTATTAACAGATTTTCTAATTCTTCTCCTCTAATTGTGTCTTACTTGGGGCGAAGGTAATGTCAAGGCATTTTTCTGGATGAGAGTGGAAAGATTTTTGTTTAGCATATGTTTGCATACACATTGGATTCATTTTCCTATTTTCCATTTGAAATACTGAATCCCTGACACTAACCCATACTGTACTAGAATCTGACTACTAATCCTAATATGATGGAGAAAAAGAATCCTAACAGAAAAGAAATAGAAGCTGTTCAGAGAAGGCATGGTATATATTTGGACTTGCCTTTTGCAAGTAGGTGTTATAATTCTAGTCAATTTTTAATTGAAATAGACCTCCATGTGTTTTTAAAGTTAACAAATATGTGAATTCCTGTCTCCCTTTCACTGTAGACTATTCAGCACATCTATTTTATATGCACATAAAGAATCCTACCTTTTATCACGTGTATATTTTTGTGCGGTAGCTGATTTGGCAGATACAAATTTTGAGAAGAGATCACTCCTCCTAGATGCTGTTGGAACTGAAAATTGAACCTATGGGTGAGCTTCCTAGGAGAACAACATTATACATAAATCCCTGTTAAGTAAATTGAATATTTTTAGATCTGTGAATGATGTATATTTCATGGTGAATTTGGATTGGCATATATGTTGCTACATTTTAAAATTTGTGTGTGTGTGTGTGTGTGTATACACACATACACACTCTCCAGATTTTTCAAAATATGAAATATATGTGTCTTATTTACACTCCCTAAATTCATTCATGTTCAAGTATGTGGATTTATAATCAACTTTTCACAAGATTATTTTCAGAAATATTCATCCACCTGAAATTCATATTTGTTTTCTATTACTGAAAACTAACTTCAGTGAATGGTGCATACGTATCCTGTTGATAGTCACAGCCGAAGGGGCCACAGCAAACTTCCAGGTGCCAGCAAACTTTCAGCTGCAGGCTGATGATTGGCTCACAGCGGCCTTAGCAACTTCTAGCTCATTGTCTCCTCTGTGGTGATGCTCATTGGAGATGCTCATTGAGATGTTTCCCCGCCTTTCAGACTTCCAGCTTATGATTGGCTCACAGCAGCCCCAGCAACATCTAGCTGATTGGCTCCTCTGCGGTGATGCTTATTGGGCTGTTTTCCTGCCCATTCAGACCATGGAGCTGCTCATTGGGGGACTTTTTTGGCTCTGCCCACGTGACCCAGCCAATCTGCCTCAAGAGCAGGAGGATTGTGAGAAGTGGATAGAGGCTTTTGTGGGAGGGAGAGGCTTTTGGGAAGCTGGTGTTGGGAGTTGGGGTTCTGAGGATTTTTCCTGAGAGGCTGTTTTGCTTGGCATGTGTGGTTCTAAAAATAAAGTTAGTTTCTTTTGACAAGTGGATTCTGATTGTGCCCAGCCAGACAGCGGCATTTGGTGGCTCATATGGGGAGCGACTGAGGGTAACTGATAAGGTAAACTGCTCGCTCTTGAGGGCAGGGCGAGAGGATGGGTAGCCATTTTATGATTCCTATTTTGTTTTAAGTTGCCTGTCCCTGGAGATGAGTGAGATGGAAGAAAAACTGCTCACATCTGAGGAAAAACTATTTGTGTCTGAGGAACAGATAGGGAGAAAGGCTATAATAATTTTTTGTTGTTCCATTTTTATTTTGTTCTATCTCTTTTTTTGTTTGGTGTTATCTTGTTGGTTTGTATTATAGTAGAAATATGGGATCAAAATTAGTAAAAAACAAACCAAAAAAGTGTTAAGTAAATTGTTAGAGGAAGGAGGCATCCCAGTAAAATCAAGAGCAGTCATGGCAATTGTTGATACAATACAAAAATGTAGACCATGGCTTTTTAAGGAGGAGTTGTTAAATATATCACAATGGAACCATCATGGTGCAGATTTAAAAAGAATAGAAAAGAAAAGCCCAGGGATTCTGCCAGTTGGCACATTGCCATTGTGGACATTCATATCTTGTTTGCTTAGTTCAAAGCCTTCAGTTCAGTCAATGGTAGAGGAAGAAGAAGACATATTGATTCAAGTAAAACAGAAGGTGTCTCAAGTTAGTCAGACAGAAGAAAAAATTCAAGTAAAAGAGAAGGTCTCTCGAGCTAGTCAGATAGAGGAAACTATTCAAGTAAAAGAGAACGTCTCTCGAACTAGTCAGACAGAGGAAAAAATTCAAGTAAAAGAGAAGGCCTCTAAAGCTAGTTAGACAGAGAAAGAAAGTGTAAAACAGTAAAAAACATCAGGGGAAATTTACAACAGGAGACTGCTACTAACACCTTTCTATCACCAGATGACATAAGTGTCCAACTAACAAGGCCACTTTCTTATGCTGGGAGGCCCCCAACTCCCGCAGTTGATAGTTAGGATCCTGAGACAAGATCTCAAATATTAACATGCCCTGTATTTGAGGGAGGAGGGCAGCGTGTTTACCATGCTTTAAATTTCAAAACAGTGAAGCAGCTAAAAGAGGCTGTAACAACCTATCGTCCTCAAGCACCCTTCAATGTAATCATGGTCGAATCCATTAACAACTTGAACATGAAGCCAGTGGATTGGGCTAATATGTGTAATGTTGTGCTAAATGGAGGACAATGCATGTTATGGAAGGTTGCCAATGAGGAATGTTGAAAGGAGACAGCTAGGCGAAATGCAGGAGCTGGTTATCCTCAGAGAAATCTAGATATGTTGTTAGGAAAGGGACCTTATGAAGATCAGCCACAGCAAATTGCATATGATCATGGTGTATGTGCAGAAATTGGTGTAGATGCAATTAAGGCATGGAAGACTTTACAAGAACATGGAGGTTTACAAGGTCAATTATCTAAGGTAATACAAGGAGCTAATGAACCTTATGCTGAATTTGTAGATAGGCTTATTCAAAGAGCTACCAGAGTTTTTGGGAATACAGAACAAGCAATGCCATTACTAAAACAACTGGCTTATGAGCAAGCGAATCGTTGTTGCAGAGATATCATTAGACCATGGAAAAATGAAGATTTAAACACATTGATTTAATTATGTAGAGACATTAATGAACAAGAGCAAGTCATGGCAGCTGCAGTAAAACAGGCTTTAGTTGCCAGATACATTAATGAACAAGGGCAAATTGTGGCAGCTACAGTAAAACAGGCTTTAGATGCCAGACCAAGAACATGCTACCAATGTGAAGAAACAGGACATTTTAAAAGGAATTGGCCCATAGAAGGAGGGTTTAACAATATTAGGTATCAAAGGAGTAGAATACCAGGTATTTGGCCACAATGCCATAGAGGGAGACATTGGGCTAATGAGTGCTGTTCTCAAACCACCATAGAGGGTACTCAATTATCAAAAAATGAACAAGGACCAGGTGTTTATCCACGATATCATGGAGAAAGGCATTGGGCTCAATTGCCAAATAAATGGACAGGGGGTTCCAATGCTCCGGGGCCCCAAACCACAAATATACAGAGCACTGGAAGAACCCAGCAACCCCAACAGGGTAGTGCCCAGGACACATTGTCCATCAGATCCCTCATCAGACAAACCAGAGGGAGCACAGTGTTGGACATCTGTGCCTCTGCCAGATCAGTACTAACTCCAGAGATGGGAGTTCAAATCATTCCCACAGGGGTAAAAGGACCTCTTCCCAAAGGAACCATGGGCTTATTATTGGGATGCAGCTCTTCTACTCTAAAAGAACTTATGATAAGTCCTGGGGTGATTGATCCCGATTATGAAGGTGAAATAAAAATTATAGCCAGTTCTCCAAAGGACATATCAGTAATTTCACAAGGAGATAGAATAGCACAGTTACTAATAATACCCAGCCTATATGATAAATTTTCCAGTCGTACTGTAGAAAGATGTTCCAAGGGATTAGGCTCCACAGGTGTAGATTTGGCTATGCTTTCTTTAAATTTAGATTCTCGCCCCATGCTAAAACTAAATATTCAAGGGCATGAATTGAATGGGCTACTGGATACAGGTGCAGACATTAGCATCATCTCTCGTCAAGAATGGCAAAAACATTGGCCATTACAACAAGCCACTCAAACGCTTCGAGGCCTATAAGTGGCGACTAATCCCCATAGAAGTAAAATGGTATTAGATAGGAATGATCCTAAAGGATGTGAAGGAACTATACAGCCATATGAATTGGATCATCTTCCCATAAATTTATGGGGACGAGATGTCCTAGATCAATTAGGTTTGACATTAACAAATAACATCAACCAAAATGCAGCCACTATTATGACTAGACAAGGTTTTAGGAAAGAAAAAAGATTAGAAAAACAAGAATAAGTCATAGCAGCACCAATACAAATAGATCAAGGAACAGAGAGACATGGGTTGGATTTTCAGAAAGGGCCACTGAGACAATAAAAATTACCTGAAAATCAGAAAGACAGTATGGGTTCCTCAGTGGCCCCTGACTGAAGAAAAGATACAAGCAGTCCATGACCTGGTAAAACAACAATTAGCAGAAGGACATATACAACCGACTGTATATCCCCAAAATACTCCCATTTATGTCATCAAAAAGAAATCTGGTAAATGGAGACTATTGCAAGATTTTAGAGCCATTAATAATGAGATGGTTATTATGGGACCTGCTCAATCAGGGATTCCTCAATTGTCTGCTTTGCCAATAACCTGGTATGTTTTAGTTATAGATATTAAATATTGTTTTTTTTCAATTATAATTCATCCTAAGGATAGTCCAGGTTTTGCTTTTACTATCCCTGCACTGAATCATGAAGGTCCTGATCAGAGATATGAATGAAAAGTACTCCCTAAAGGGATGGCTAACAGCCCAACTATGTGTCATATTTATGTTAACAAAGTAATCCAGCCACTTAGAAATCAAAATTCTGAACACAAATATTTCACTATTTGGATGATGTATTATTAGCACACAAAGCTAAAAACACATTGCTAGAAAGTTATGCCACACTTACAAACTTATTAAAAATTATAATGTGGAGATAGCAATAGATAAAGTACAATTAAATTTTCCAATTAATTATTTAGGAGTTCTGTTATCCTCAACAATGGTCAGTCCACCAAAAATTCAAATACGAGTAGATCAACTCAAATCACATAACGACTTTCAAAAGTTATTAGGAGACATTAATTGGATAAGGCCTTATCTAGGTATACCAACAGGAGAGTTGGGACCTTGATTTGATATCCTAAAAGGTCTATCAGATAAAAATTCACCCTGCATGTTAACACCTGAAGCAAGAAAGGCAATAAAAATCAATGAAACATATATGGAAAATATGCATTTGGATAGAATTGATATAAGTTTGCCTTTATTATTTATTGTACTACCAACAAAAAATATTCCTACAGGAGTATTTTGGCAAGAAGGTCCATTATTATGGATACATTTATCTTATTCTCCTTACACTATTCTTACTAGGTATCCTGAGGCTTTAGGATAATTAATACTCAAAGGAATTAAAGCAGCAAAGGGAGTGTTTGGAATTTCTTCCAATAAAATTTTTACTCCATATACTCTGAATCAAATTGATGAGTTAGCTAATGAGTTAAATTCTTGGGCAATAATCATGGTCCAATATAATGTTTCATTTGATAACCACTTACCATCTAACCCTTTATTTTCTTTTTGGTCATCGCATCCTGTAATTTTTCCAAAATTGAGAAGAAAAACACTTATCATGAATGCTTCAAATATATTCACTGATGTATCAAATAATGGTACAGCAGCAATAGTTATACCTGATAAAACTTATACATTTTTAGTACCCAAACAATCAGCTCAAAAGGTAGAGCTTAATGCAGTATTACAAGCTTTTGAGATATTTAAATATTCTGTATTTAATTTATTTTCCGATAGTCAGTATATAGTTAATGCTATAGTATCCCTTAAAGTTGCTGGTAAGATTTCTCCTTTCTCTACTGTTTTCTCTTTACTTTCCAATATAAAAAGTCTAATCTGGGACAGAAAAGATCTATTCTTTATAAGACATATCAGGGCACATCCAAAAAGAAGATGATTTGACTCAAGGCCTTATCAGCTGATATCCAAAATTCCAGTTTGACTATCCTTACATCTGAGATAGAACCAGGATGCTTTTTTCATTATCTATTTTATTATTGCCCTTTCCCACATTCTATTTTGTTTTTTGAGCTCATACAGACCTAGTTTAATGTTTTGCTGATCAGTTCTATTTTTTGACAAAAGAGTTTTTGAACATTGCAATGGAGATTTCACGTGTAAAAAGTTATAAGGCCTTTACTATTAGGTTATGTGTTGTATGTATTATATTATGTGTGCACACTTGTGTTTTGTGTTATATGTTTGAATGTTCGTATGTCCATATATGATATATGATGAGCGCTCATAAAAAAAATGGATCCAAATATTTTTTTATTCACATTATTTAAATGGTTTAATTTAAATTGGGTAAAGAGCTGTTGAGGTTTGTTTTAAAATTTGAAAAAAAGGAGGTTAACAGATCTGTTTCCTTTCTTTCACCTTTCCTTTTCATTATATTTAATAATTATCTTCAAAACAATGTAAATAGTTAAGAAAATTGTTTTCTTTCAGTGCCTTCTGGAATGTTACATAATTTTTCTTTAGCCATTATTGCCAGAATTCCTATCTTCATCCCAGTGCTGGTGAAATCAAAGATAAAACCAATCTACAGCTTCTGCAATAGCCATCACTGAAATGCTTGCAGAACTTGCCTAGACACATTGAGAACTCTCCTGTATGCATTGTAAACTACCTGTTTGTGCAGCGACTTGTGGTAGTGTTCGGGTATATTTGCTGATGATGTCATCGGTGGTACAATTTTTCCAAAAGGAGCTGTCAATTGGCTTGGTGTATCTTCCTCTCTTCTGTGTTTCATTATCGTCCAGCTAATGTTTGGGGGCCATTAGAGGTGAGGCAAAGAACCTCACCACCCCCCGGTGGTACAAAGACCTCTCCACAGGTGTTGCTGTAAACTGGACCGGTAGTCAGTGATGGGTAAGATCCAATTGCAATGGTACCAACTTAACGGGTAAGGACCATATGTACTATTGGACAACCTAAGGCAGGCACTGTCCCTAAGCCACATGTGTGTTGTTTAAACAGAGAGGGGGAGATGTTGAGAGCCACATCCGAAGGGGCCCCAGCAAAATTCCAGAAGCCAGCAAACTTCCAGCTGCTGGCTGATGATTGGCTCACAGCAACATCTAGCTGATTGGCTCCTCTGCGGTGATGCTCATTGGGCTGTTTCCCTGCCCTTTCAGACCACGGAGTTGCTCATTAGGGGACTTATTTGGCTTTGCCCACATGACGTAGCCAATCGGCCTCAAGAGCAGGAGGATTGTGGGAGGTGGAGAGAGGCTTGTGTGGGAGGAAGAGGCATTTGGGAAGCCAGTGGTGGCAGTTGGGGCTCTGAGGGTTTTTCCTGAGAGGCTGTTTTGTTTGGCGTGTGTGGTTTTAAAAATAAAGTTAGTTTCTTTTGACAAGTGGCTCCTGATTGTGCCCAGCAAGACTGCGGCATTATCCTAATATTTCTACAGTAACTGCCCCAGTTTAACAGCAATGCAAGTAGACTCTTATGGGACATGATTTGTATTTTGATGTTCATTTTTATTCAACACTGGTACATTACTATTTCTTCAGTTTATGCACATCAGAGGGTATATATTTCTTGCACAAGTTGGCAAATTTATAGGCATTTGTTTCACTTTCAATCACTTCCTGCTTCAGAACACATGCATTACTCCAGGTTTCTTAACTGGTCTATTCGTGAGACTTCTTTCCAAACATATTATTTCCGATTTTCTTTATAATTGTTTAAGCAAAACTCACACACCCTTCATGATAAACCATAACTATCATTTCACAATTAGATGTATAACTGTTTGGAATGAATGATTGTATATCAATATAAGATTTCTTATATATTTTCTGATATCAATTCAATCCATGATTTAAAGTGGAACCAGTTATATTATTTATTCACAGTATGGTCTATTCATGCAATATCTATATTCATAGACACAGGGTACACCTCTTTGTACCCCCAATACTAATTTATACGTTTTCAAAATATTGCTCCCAGTAATAGAGGAAGAAATACTCATGTCACCTAATCTAAATATGCATGTTATCACAGTAATATTCTGGACGCAAAATGCAAAATTCACATGTGTGATTGTACCAAAGCCTAAATGGACACTGAACATGGATTACTAAAAACATCCATGTCCAGCTTGCATAACGCTCTCAAATGTCAATCCTATCGGTGACTACATATTTGTTTCTTCCTAATATATTCAACCTCAAAACTGTTGAAAATGTCTAATACTATCACTCATCCTGTACTTTGCCTGTTTTCCTAATGTCTCTATTGATATCGGCTTTCCTACATATTTTCCCCAGTTCATCATTGTGACTGACCCTTCACATGTGCTGACATTGATATTCACTCTCTAACCAAAACCCAATTGCTAAAGAACTTTTGGTACAAATACTAAATTCACCCTTGTTCCAAAATCTACTGACTATCTTCCTGATCCTATTGATTATCCCTGTTTGAGTGGATGTTCTCCTCTACATTCAATCATCCAAGGTACAAGTCCTATGGCATTGTATATCGACTTATCTGAGACATGTGTGCAGAACGTAATTTAAAGCTATGTATCGCAATCAATTGCCCAATGCACTTCTGAGCTTCAAATCTCACCTAGATTTCTGTTTACATACTTATATTTCACCTCTGTATTCCTATAAATATTGCAGGTTCCCAATACCATTATTCATCCCACAGAATGATTCCTAAACCAAATCGATCCTGTTATTATCCCTAACCATACACTCTTGCCTCAATCTAACATTACAAAAGAGCAGGGACAGAGTTCATCTTACAATACAGGAATTTAGGGGATCTTACACCTGCTGAGAACCTCAAATTTCTATGCAGAAATGATCCCTGGAGAAGATGTAGGCAGCTATGAAGGACCTGAGAGAGCAAAAGCCATCTTCCATGGCAAACACCTTGTGATAACGAAGGGATGTGTATGAATCAGCCTCTCTTTTCTTAATGTAGAGAAGATGGACCAAACCAGACCTGCGTGGAGAGGTGTTCCCGGGTGGCCATTGTTGATATACCATTCAAACTTGTCAAAGTGTCACAGGAAGTAGGGGCAGCCTCCATCTCATGAGACCCATGAAAGCAACTGTTAGGACAAAGTGGTTGCCAAGGCAGTGATCTCATTCAGTTCCTGAAGGAGGTGACCTACCTAACTTCGTTGGTGATGTAACTCTCTGAAATTGGGATCCAAGAAGCCAGGCACCCAGAGCCAGTCCCAGTCCCAGTCCCAGTGGTCGAACTTGTTTGGATTTACCAAGGACAGAGTCAGTCTTTCTTGGTACCTAATGATATGAGGATGGCCAAATGCCAGTAGAGCTCAGAAAAGGGGCCTTTCCCTAGATAGCAGGTATTGGCTCAATGCTGCCTGCTGACAACTTCGTAGAGTGGGCCAAGAAGAACAGATCTGAGACAGGCCAGGCCATTTTGGGGCAACATAGTATGGCCCACCAGTCAGAGGACACTCCAGATAGTCACAGACCTACTTGGGGGAAGGAGGTGCTTTTGTGGATGTGGATGTGAGTTTGTGGTTTTGTCTCATGTTCTGAAAATAGGTAGGAATGGTGGTTTGTATGGTTTGGAGTTGACTGTTTCTAGGAAGTCGTTTGGCAAGGCGAGTGTTTCTATGTCTCTGTATCCACTGTGTTCGTGGTTGTAGTCTTTAGAAAAGAGAATGCATCAATGGAGGTTTCCTGTCTAGTTGGAAGCTTCCCAGCATTCCTCCTGCCCACTTTATAAATGGACTGTGGCTTGCCTTATGGATGGGCAACACCTACTATCTTCCTAAGGTCCTCTACACATCTTGATTTCTGGCCTCTCTCCAGAATAGGCTCATGGTTTTGTGGCCAAGATATGTACCACCTCCAAAATCTGTTACATGGCCATGTAATGGATAGCTGAAGGGAATGGGAACATCTCAGAAAACTCAGATATCAGTGTAACCAGTAAAGTCTCAGTTTAAAAACCTTGCTTTGGCCCATTTGCTTACCTATGGTTATGTTGCCCTGAATGTCAGGAAGGTATTTGCCTCAGGCCACCCCTTTCTGAAGCCTGAAGAAAACATTTTTCAAATGGAAATGAATGGGCATCACCTGTGGATCTTTGCTTAATTGCTTTGGAAAGAGATGTGTCTGAATCAGCCTCTTGGCCCTGTGTGAGGTTGGGGCTTTGATTCTCAGAAGGTGATAGATCTTAAGAAAGATCCCATGTGTGCTTGGGTGTTCTATTGCCTCCAACTCACATAAAGGATTTATACCCGACAATCAGTAGGATTAAATTGGAGAATCAGAACAGTATTAACGGCAGGCCTATTTGATCACTCCTGGTTCACAGGAAGGGTGTCTAGGTCACCCTGACTTTAGGCAAATGAGGGGCAAGGGAGTTTATTTTGGAAACTGTCTTGGGCTTCGCCCCTCATGGAAAATTCCATTCAGAGGTTACGATGAGTGTCTATATGGAAGATGATGAGGGCCATGTGGCAGTGTTTTGGTTTTAATTGTGGTCATTTGTGTGCTGGTTGGAAGAGATGACTGGGTACACCTGGACCTGAACTCTGGTGTGATTCCCCTTAGAGACTGAGTTCTGGAACTGACTTCAGGGAAGTATTGCCATTAATTTTGGTGGGATTTTAGGAGGCCACACATGAGAGTCGCCCTTGGAAACTGAGATCTAGTCTCAGGGTGTCTTTCCACAGTGCACTGGGAATCTCCACCAGGATATAAGACGATTTTATTCTGAAAGACTTGGCAACCAGAGTAAAGAGTCAAAACACATATTGAACTCACATTGAGTAGACATCAATGGGTCAGGCTTCATGTGACATTTTGGCCATTCGTTGGGAAGCGTTGCCTTTTAGAGTTCTCCAGAGCTTTCATCCTCACCATTTAATGGTTCCTGAATGAATTGAAAAACCAGTGCATCCAACTTGATACTTGAAAAATGGCTAGATAAATACCATGAAATTTTTGAAATTCCCATGACCAGGTGGCACTGGAGAACCTTTGGATGTCCTGTTGCTGATCATGAGTGTACCAGACAGTGCCTTTAATCACTGGGTTTCATGAAAATGGTGTAGAACAGAGATGCCAGTAAGTTGGAATTTGCTGAGTAGTGGGCCTAGAACAGTGGTGGGCAGGTGTGTGATTAAACATCTGTGTTGGTGTCATGTGGATTGGCCATTGGCTTCCAAATGGCTTTTGACTGACATGGTGCAGCCAGCAGACCCTTGCATGTAAAGGCATCTTGTTATATGGAGAGGTTTCAGGGCAATGTTCAGAATCAAGTTGCTAGGGACAAGGGGGAAGTCTATGTTGGATATAAGACTGGTTGGTGCATTCTCCTGGCAGACCCTGACCCACCACACATGACAGAACTCCCTCCAGCACTGTGTCCCAGTTGAACTACTTGTATTTCGTGAAGCAAACACCAAACTCCCATTGCAGCAGCTGGAAAGACCATGAAAAATGGAGGATGACCACATGGCTTCAGAGTCCACACAGGAAGACACTTAGCCCCCATTGGCCACAGTTTACATACAAAGTGAGAATTCTGCACTACTGCCTCATGTTCATTAAAGAATAAGAAAACATGTGCTCCAGGTTACATAGATGCAGACCCAGCTTTGATGGTCTCACTGCAAAGGAAGCTAAAGCTCCTGACTACAACATATATATCCAGTGCCCAAACTCAGAGGCAGTTTCTCATAAGTCTTCCGGTCAGCAGAGCACCATGTTTGTGAAGTGTTTACCCTGTCCCTTACTTTTGGAAACTCTTCTACCACCCACAAAGTTGTGAACTCCTGAGCATATTCCATTCCAGATAAGTATTTATAGATTTTCTAACTCTTCTCCTCTAATTGTGTCTAACTTGGGGCGAAGGTAATGTCAAGGCATTGTTCTTGATGAGAGTGGGATGATTATTTTAGCACATATTTGCATAAACATTGGATTGATTTTCCTAATTTTCATTCGAAATACTGAATCACTCCCACTAACCCATACCCTACTAGACTCTATATTCTGACTCCTAATCCTAATATAATGGAGAAAAATAACCCAAAATGAATAGACATACAAGCATTTCAGAGGAGGCATGGTGTATAATTGGACTTGCCTTTTGCATTATGTAGAATTGGAGTTATAAATCTAGTCAATTTTTTGTTGAAATAGTTCTCCATGTGTTTTTTTAACTTTTGTTGTTTGTTGTTCAAAACATTATATAGTTCTTGATATATCATATTTCACACTTTGATTCAAGTGAGTTATGAACTCCCATTTTTATCCAGTATATAGTTTGCAAAATCATATCAGTTACGCATCCATTGATTTACATATTGCCATACTAGTGTCTGTTGTATTTTGCTGCCTTTCCTATCCTCTACTATCCCCCCTCCCCTCCCCTCCCCTCCCATCTTCTCTCTCTACCCCCTATACTGTAATTTATTTTTCCCCCTTGTATTTTTCCCTTTCCCCTCACTTCCTCTTGTCTGTAATTTTGTATAACCCTGAGGGTTTTCTTCCATTTCCATGTAATTTCCCTTCTCTCTCCCTTTCCCTCCTACCTCTCATCCCAGTTTAATGTTAATCTTCTTCTCATGCTCTTTATCCCTACTCTGTTCTTAGTTACTCTCCTTATATCAAAGAAGACATTTGGCATTTGATTTTTAGGGATTGGCTTCCTTCACTTAGCATAATCTGCTCTAATGCCATTCATTTCCCTGCAAATTCTATGATTTTGTCATTTTTTAATGCTGAGTTAAACTCCATTGTGGCCTCTGGCGTGCGCCCAGGTTTCCGTTCCTGTCTTCCTGTTTGTTAATTTCTGGCCTATTTATTGTTGTGACCAGGACCTTAGTCAATGCCTTAGTCTGTCTTTTGCATCTCTCATCTTCCCTTTGCTCCCTTTCTTTCTCTTTGTTTCTCTCATATAGTATACTTTCTCGGCTTCTCTGACTAAATCTCCCAAAGTCATATCTTGTGATCCCTCTAAGAGTTGTAACTTTCTTTTAATATCCAGGGCAGCTTGCCCAATGAAGGCCATCATGACAGATGCCTTTTGATCCTCTGCCTGAGGATCAATAGGGGCTCGAGCCTTTGACTGAGGGGGAAACCTGTCCTCAGGGAAGACTTAAAAAAGCGGAGCTTGCGATTGCCTCAGCAGACACCACCGAAAGACAGATCCAGGAGGAGAGTGGGGATGACACATGGTGAGTGACCCACCATGGGACAAGCAGTTTCGTCACATGATTTGTTTTTGTCAGGCCTCAAGGAGGCCCTCAAGACATAGGGGGCACATGTTAAGAAAAAGGACTTAAAATTATTCTTTTCATACATAGGAGAATTGTGTCCATGGTTTCCCCCTGAAGGGTCCATTGATGGTAGAAAATGGCTTAGAGTAGGAGACTGTTTAAACCATTTTTTTTGTTGTTGTTGAAGAAAAAGTCCTAGAACAAAGGTATATTAGACCTTCTGTAGACATTAATATTTTATTAGATTTTTAAACACCTAGAAAAATTTGTAAGTTTAAATTTAAAGACATTTATATTTATCTGTTTATCCAATTTAAATCGAACCATTTAAATCACGTGAATTAAAGATCTTTGGATCCACTTTGAAATAGTAAGCTTGCCTTAATTTGATTTTAATTGGAGTCAGTGGTCTTTTCTTGCATCCTGGTGTAATATTTTGTAGTTTCCCATCGAGATGACCCTGCCCCAATAGATCACAAGACCAGACTACTGGAAATTCTGAAGCTGGCCTTCCCTCCAGGGCTCCGGCATGAAGAGGCAATTTCCAAGGCCTTGGTGTGAGATTTTGGTCCAGGGAGCACTGCAGTGAACCACCGCCCTAAAACTATTAGCAAGCACATGGTGGAGGAGGCCTCCATAGGTAACTGGCGCCTATATAACATCTGATATCCGGTTAAGGGAGATCTCTTCTGATGACAGAGTGGTGTCCTGGGGAGACACACATATACTCCTGTCTGGTACAGTAACGAGAATCATTCTGTCCTCTGTTATGTTCTGTAGGGAATTCCTCTGAAAGCATAGAGAGGTGCCAATGGGCACGCAGGAGCTCCTATCCCAGAGCTTTAGCAAGACGTTGCATAGTTCCTCTGTTTTTCTGTTTCTGCGCTGGTTTTCTGTTTTTTTGTGTGTTTTGTTCTGTGTTTCATATGTTTTTTTTTTTTTTTGGTTTGTTTTAGTGTGTTTTGTTGTGTGATTTCTGTGGTAAAACTTAACTGAAAATGGGTAATAAAGCAAGTAAACTGACACCCATTTGGACTGTGTTTTATAGAACTGTGATGAACTTTAATACCCTTTGTTAAGCAGGATGAGAGAAACCCTAGCTGGCTGCCTGGAGCACACCCACTGCAGAGGGCAATGCCTGCTGGGGACCTAAGAACTGAGTATCTCCCAGGTTAACACGTGAAACTCCTTAAAACCCCTTGTCCCTTCAGATCGATAGAATCACAACCATTGGGCAGAGACCCCTGTTTTTCTCCTTTGTTAGCAAAGCAGTAAATCTCCCTTTTTCTTTTTCTCAAACCCTGTCCTCATTATTAAATTGGTATTAATTGGCTTCAAAATCAGGAACCAAACTTTAAGTTACAATTTTTGGTACCCCCCACACCCCGGAACTCTTTGAGAGCTGACTACTGAAATGTTAGGAGACGGAGCGTGCTTGGGGTGGAACCGAACAAGAGGAGCTAATCCTGTAAGTGAAAGGAGGGACTGAGGGACTTCCAGCAGCTGCCCAAGCCCTGTTGCTTCAGAGAATTACCTACTTCCTTCCCTGCACTGTAAGGATTTTGCCATCTCTGTTTTCTTAAAAAAGAGAAAAAGAAAAAGGGGACACTAAATACAGTAAAGTCACCATGGAGACCCTTGATTTTACATTTCAGGTTGTCCCTCTGTGAAAACATCTGGTTCCCTTGTGGGAAAATCTATGGTGCCACTGGTGTAGGAGATTTTTCTCTTATCTGCTCTGGTTTAAAGGCTTCTGTCTGTAAGCCATAGTCTGGAGCTCCTTTCAGTCTGTCTTGTGTCTTTGTTTCTGGCCCTTTAAGACATGTGCAATAATGTGTTGATATTATAAATCATTTCTTGGGAATGATCTTAGCTGAATGTGTATCTAAATGATGATGTTTTATTGTAACAATCTGGCATCTGAATGGGTTTTTGAAGCATTGCACAATCTTGCAGTTAAAAGTCGGGTTTAGGAAATTGTTTAGTTTATGATTTCAGATAATTCATGCCAGAGAACTTAAATACTTAGGATGGAAAACTAGAGAACTCTACTTCCAAGTTGGCAAGTAACTTCCCAATCATTCAGGCTTTTTTTTCACCAATTTTTAATTGGGTAGCCTGGGAAAATGTCACTGTGTCTACCAGTACATTAATTTGGACAAGGATAGTAAATCATAGTATGGTATCTGTTGACAAAACAAGATATAAAGATGTAAAATTTTGTAAACTGTGTCTTAAACTTGTATCATAAAATTTTGTGAATTTTGTCTTAAAATTGTATTATAATTTTCAACATCTGAACCTGAAAATTATGGTTGAAATGCCTTAGGCCTGAGGTGTCTGCTCAGAATAGCAGCTTTTTCCTGCTCCTTCCAGACCTCAGCCAGGACTTATGTTGAATGGCAAATGAAAGAGGCCTGCAAGCTCAGTAGGAGAGTGATCTGAGGCCTAAAAAAAATTAAATTGTATGTTATTTACTAATTAATGGCCAGTCAATTTTTCTAGGACTCTTATTTTTTCCTTAGATTCTTTATTTTTTTTTTTGAGCTCATGATTTTGATCCTAAAGACCTAGGATGATGTTTTTCTGACCAGTTCTATCTTTGACTAACTGTGTAGTTTTTGAAACATTGCAATGGATATTTCACCTGGAAAAGCTACAAGGCCTTTACTATTATTATGTGTGCACAATTTTGGTATGTGTTGTATGTCTATATATTCATTTGTCCGTATATCATATATATGATACACAAATTAACATTTATAAAGAGCACTCATTAAAACAAAAACGCTCATAAAAACAAATTTTAAAAAGTGGATCCAAAGATCTTTAATTCAAGTGATTTAAATAGTTGAATTTAAATTGGATAAAGAGATAAAAATAAATGTCTTTAAATTTAAGCTTACAAGTTTTTCTAGGTGTTCAAAAATCTAATAAAATATTAATGTCTACAAATGTTCTAATATGCCTTGGTTCTAAGACTTTTCCTTCAACAAAAAAATGGTTTACACTGTTCAATATATTTGTCTAATATATTGATAAATAAGTAAAGTAAATTTGATATGGGATTACTCATTCATGAGTACTTTTGTTAGATATCTGATTGATTTACTAAGGTCTGTATAAGTTTGTACTAATGTCTGTATAAGATTGTAATAATCAGTCATGTGTTAAAGAGACAAAAATTTCTTAAAACATAAGTTTACCCATAACATTGTGTTTATTAAGTTTTATTTTTTCTAGAGCAAGCAACCATAAAAATTAAACAACTGATTAAATAAGAACTGTTATTTTAGAGCACTGTACTGCCATTTATTTAAAAGCTAAACTTGGTTAATGTAGAAACTTCAATGTAATTGTGATGCTATTAATGTGCTCATATCTTTCAGGTATACGAATCTGTAAGGTAGAAACTTTAAAAGAGCATTATTTCAAGCTGGTGTTCTGAAGTTGTATGGTAAAAAAATATATTGGGCATTCATTTACTTCTTATCAATAAGATATGTAAAGTTGTATGTTACTTTTTACATTGGGGAACAATTTAAATGTATTTTTATGTTAATGAGAGTCTAATCTATATAAAGGTTAAAAACTTTCAGCCTTTCTTAAATTCATGTTTTAAATGTGATATCATATGGTGTTAACTAATGTTCATGTGACCTCAAATAATATATGTAATCTTTGTAAAATGATATTTAAAAAAACAAAGATCATCTTTAGAAGTAAAACACTTAAGTTTTATAAAGAGCCCTGCCTTACCTGAGATAAGGCTCTGTGTCCCATCTTACTATATGTGAGAATGACTACGAAAGCAGTAGGTCAGATATTATTTCATTTAAAGTTATGTTCAAAAGTTGTTTTTTTTTCTGTCAAGATTTCTAGGATCTCAAACAGGGGATATAATGTATAACTCAGCTTAAAACTTCAGGGTAGCTATTACACGAACTAAGTATTTTTACTCTTGTTAAAAAATTTTATTTTGTAATTTCCTTATAAGTGATCTAAAGATTCCTTGTTAGTGTTTTACAGAAGTGTTGCTTTAAGAACACAACATGGGTTAATTTAAGATAATAAGTCATCACCTACAAGACAGACAGAATAATACAGATCCCAGTTAATAAAAAAGATAAATAATTATAAAGTTATAGACATTAAAGCCCAGTACTCTTAATATAAGGCTGTTAAAATTTATTTGCTGGATGATTAAGATTAGGATTTATATTAAAGTTACATGAAAAGGGACAAGAAAACCAATATTTGGCTCTTGCCCTCTGAGTCAGTCTGAATCCAGGGAACAAGGGACTTCTCAAAGACCTTTGCAACTCTGGGCCTCATATCTTCCCAATTAGGGAGATGAATGAGACCCCTGGAGAACAGAAAGCCAATCAGTGCATTTGCTAAGAAGAGGAGAGTCATCAGAGAAGGGAGACATCCCTGATGCTTCCAAGGGTAGCCACATGGTCAAGCAAGACCTGGACCCACCTAGCGCAAATGGCACTAGCAGAACTGAGAAGCTGCTCTCAAGTTTCCCCAGGAATGACTCCCATAAAAGCTCAGCTGACTGTTAACAATAGATAGAAACAAAAGTCAGTTTGACTGTTTCATGATAAACACTTAGGAAAGACAGTTAAAACCAAAATACAGCCATTCCTGGGCATTTTAAATAATAATATTAATAATAATAATAATAATTTTTTATACACATTATGTTAGCCTCCCAAAATAAGTAAGACTGGAGGCTACAAAGAAGGATTCCCAGAAAGGAATGCCTGATAACTATAAAAAGAGACTATGAAGAGGAGCTGCCAGAGGCAGAAATTTTTAGTTTAAGGCCTACAGATATTCCTAACCTACAGGTAGGGTTGGTGTTTGCTAGTACGATTATCCAGCCCTGAGTAACAGAATTAAAGGTTTCTCTATTACACACAGAGGTCATACTAGTAAAATGATTTTGCAAGATCAGATGATATTAAATCATTAAACTGTATCTTATGGAGAGGGATAACTGTAACACTAAATGTTAAATATTAAGTTGACAGTCCTGATAACTGGGAATATTAAAGCCTGCTGAGGGAACTTCTATACAGTGACATGTTCCAGCTGCTGCAACATTTTTTCAGTACTCATGGTTCTTGTTTCTCACACAGAAGAACCCATCCCCAGATGAATTTACAACCTGTTCTTCCCCAACCAGACTTCAAAACGAACTGATTTCTAAAAGGCAACTCATGTTCCTCAACTGACTTCTAAAAAGCAACTCATGTCCCTTATACTGTGCCCACTCACGTCACTCTCTCTCAGCTCAGAAGAAGCCAAAATGAGTGACGCCTCTCGTCTTACAACTATGGAGCCAAAAATAAATAGAATATCAATATAAGTAATTAATTAAGTCAGGTAAAACCAGAAATCCAATTTTGGGTGAGTTCTAAAAATTTGGAGACTGTTACCTGAGGGATTAAAATTCCCTCATTGCTCTTTCCCTACCCTATCAAAAATTTGGAAGGGACACATTAAAAAAGGGGGAATGATTTGCATTTCTCTGACTGCTAGAGATGGTGAGCATTTTTTCATATACTTGTTGATTGATTGTATGTCCTCCTCTGAGAAATTTCTGTTCAGGTCCTTGGCCCATTTGTTGATTGGGTTATTCGTTATCTCATTGTCTAATTTTTTTAGTTCTTTGTATATTCTGAATATTAGCGCTCTGTCTGAAGTGTGAGGAGTAAAGATTTTTTCCCAGGACGTAGGCTCCCTATTTACCTCTCTTATTGTTTCTTTTGCTGAGAAAAAACTTTTTAGTTTGAGTAAGTCCCTTTTGTTGATTCGAGTTATTAACTGTTGTGCTATGGGTGTCCTATTGAGGAATTTGGAGCCCGACCCCACAGTATGTAGATCATAGCCAACTTTTTCTTCTATCAAATGCCATGTCTCTGATTTGATATCAAGTTCCTTGATCCACTTTGAGTTAACTTTTGTGCATGGCGAGAGTAAGGGATTCAGTTTCATTTTGTTGCAAATCTCACTCCAGTAAGATTGGCAGCCATTAGGAAGTCAAACAGCAACAAGTGCTGGCGAGGATGTGGGGAAAAGGGTACTCTTGTACATTGCTGGTGGGACTGAAAATTGGTGCGGCCAATTTGGAAAGCAGTATGGAGATTTCTTGGAAAGCTCGGAATGGAACCACCATTTGATCCAGCTATTCCCCTACTCGGTCTATTCCCTAAAGACCTAAAAAGAGCACACAATAGGGACACTGCTACATCCATGTTCATAGCAGCACAATTCACAATAGCAAGACTGTGGAACCAACCTAGATGCCCTTCAATAGACGAATGGATAAAAATAAATGTGGCATTTATACACAATGGAGTATTACTCTGCATTAAGAAATGACAAAATCATAGAATTTGGAGGGAAATGGATGGCATTAGAGCAGATTATGCTAAGTGAAGCTAGCCAATCCCTTAAAAACAAATGCCAAATGTCTTCTTTGATATAAGGAGAGTAACTAAGAACAGAGTAGGGACGAAGAGCATGAGAAGAAGATTAACATTAAACAGGGATGAGAGGTGAAAGGGAAAGGGAGAGAGAAGGGAAATTGCATGTAAATGGAAGGAGACCCTCAGGGGTATACAAAATTACATAAAAGAGGAAGTGAGGGGAAAGGAGAAAAATTTAAGGGGGAGAAATGAACTACAGTAGAGGGGGTAGAGAGAGAAGAGGGGAGGGGAGGGGGGAGGGGGGATAGTAGAGGATAGGAAAGGCAGCAGAATACAACAGACACCATAATGGCAATATGTAAATCAATGGTTCTGCAACTGATGTGATTTTGCAATCTGTATATGGGGTAAAAATGGGAGCTCATATCCCACTTGAATCAAAGTGTGAAATATGATATATCAAGAACTATGTAATGTTTTGAACAACCTACAATAAAAATTAATTTAAAAAATATTAAAAAGCAAAAAAAAAATGGGGGGGGGATGATAAACCCAACCTGATCATTTATTGAAATTGGGAGCGATCTTGCCACAAAGTCATGAAAAGATAATTTTGCTTTCCTATAATTTACTGCAAATTCTGAATCTGCTTGGAATGCCTGTCCGTGCCTTGAACTCACCCATGCCTGGCTCTCTGACCAGATAGCAGCCCTCTCTGAAAATTTAGTGACACCTCATAAATATTGGCCTTCTCTGGCCAGACAACGACTCTCGTGAGTCTCTAATGGTCCTCATAAATTCTGATGATGGGGCCAGCAAAAAAAAAAAATTGTAAACTAGCAATAGCGTGATGCTTCTCCGAGTTCTGTTATCTGTAACCCCCCTTTTGTGTAACTTACTGGACTATAAAGCTGGGCTGTAGGAAAGGTGGGGTTGCTGTCTTGTTTCTGCCATTTTGAGAGGGATAGGCAGCTCAGCCAGTGGAAAAATAATAAGCTTGCTTTAATTTGATTTTAATTGGAGTCAGTGGTCTTTTCTCCTGTCCTGGTCAAACAGGTAAACACTCCACAAACATGGAGCTCTGCCGGCCTAAAACTTATTGAGAAACTCTCCCTGACCTTGGGCACTTGAAATATATGTTGTTGTCAGGAGCTTTAGCTTCTTTGTAGTGAGACCATCAGAGCTGGGTCTGCATCTATGTGACCTGGAGGACATGGTTTCTTATTTTCCAATGAACATGAGGCAGGAGTGCAGAATTCTCTCTTTGTAGGGAAACTGTTGTCACTGAAGGCTAAGTGTCTCCCCATGTGGTATGTGAAGTCATTTGCGCATCTTCCACATTTCATGGTGTTTCTTGCTGCTGCACTGGGGGTTTAGTATTTGCTTCATGAAATACAAGGAGATCAACAGGGACTCAGTGCTGGAGGGATTTCTCACACGTGTGGTGGGTCAGGGTCTCCAGGAGAATCCACCAATGAGGCTTATATCCCACATAGCTTGCCCCCTCAACCATTGCAACCTGATTCTGAACATGGCCCTGAAACCTCTAAATATAACAAGATGCCTTTATATGAAGAGATCAGACATATAGGGATTACTGGCTGCACCATGTCTGCCACAAGACATTTGGAAGTCAATGGCAGATCCAAATGGCCCCACCAGAGATATTTTGTGACACAACTGCACACCACAGCTCTGGGTCACTACTCAGCAGGCGCCAACATACAGGATTCTTTCTTCTACACCATTTTCATGAAACCCAGTCAATCAAGGCACTCTCTGGTACACTCATGATCAGCAACTGGACATCCAAATGTTCTTCAGTGCCACTTGGTCATAAGAATTTCAAAAATTTCATGGTATTTATCTAGCCATTTTTCAAGGATGAAGTTGGATGCACTGTGTGTTTCAATTCTTTCAGGAACCATTAAATGGTGAGGAATTTCATTTCAATGAAAGCTCTGGAGGACTCTCACAGGCAAGGCTTCCCATGGAGTGGCCAAAAGGTCACATGAAGCCAGGCCCATTGAGGTCTACAATGCTAGGTCCATGTGTGTTTTGAATCTCAACTATGGTTGCCAAGTCTTTCAGAATAAAATCATGTGATATCGTAGCTGAGATTCCCAGTGTTCTGTGGAGAGCCACCTGGGCCTATATCTCAGTTTCCAATGGGGACTCTCATGCGTGGCCTCCTGAAATCCCAACACAATTCATGGCAATTCTTCTCTGAGGTCAGGTCCAGAACGCAGTCTCTAAGGGGAATCACACCAAAGTTCAAGCCATGGTGGACACAGTTATGTCTTCCAACTGCCACACAAATGACCACAATTAAAACCAAAACACTTTCACATAGCCCTCGTCTTCTTCCATGTAGACACTCATCAAATCCTCTGGCTGGACGTTTCCAAAAGGGGTGAAGTCCAAGACCCTGTCCAAAATATGCTCCCTCGCCCCTATGTTGCCTAAGGTCAGTGTGGCCTAAACACCTTTCCTGTGAACCAGGAGTGATCAAATAGGCCTGACCTTATTACTGCTCCACTTCTCCAATTTGAGGCCTACTGACTGCCAGGTATAAATTCTTTATATGAATGGGAGTCATGAAAAAACCCAAGCATCTATGGTCTAGCCTTTGCAGGCCAGGATGGAGGTCAGGAACCTTACAGAAGATGGCGAGAGACTTCATACACAATGACTGCTATTTTGACCATTTTGTATTTGTAGCACACATGGAATCTTACCTTAGATCCATCAGGTGTTAAGAATCTAAGCAGCAGCCTCACACAGGTTCACAAGGCTGATTCAGACACATCCCTTTTGGAAGCAATTAAGCAAAGAGCCACAGGTGATGCCCATTCATTTCCATTTGAAAACTGTTTTCTTAAGGCTTCACAAAGGGGTGGCCTGAGGCAAAGACCTTCCTGACATTCAGGGCAATGAAGCAATAGGTAAGCAAATGGCCCAAAGCAAGGATTCTCCACTGAGACTTTACTGGTCACATTGATATCTGAGTTTTCTGAGATCCTCCCATTCCCTTCAGTTATCATGTACATGGCCATGTCACAGTGCTTGGAGGTGGTACATATCTTGGACACAAAACCATGAGCCAATTCTTGAGAGTGGCCAGAATTCAGGAAGAAAACAGAAACGTAGTAAGATAGTAGGTGTTGCCCATCCATAAGGCAAGTCACAGTCCATGCGTTAATTGGGCAGGATGAATGCTGGGAAGCTTTCTACAAGACAGGAAACATCCATTGATGCATTTTCTTTTCTAATGTCTACAACCACGGACACAGTGGGAGAAACAGACATAGAAACACTCGCCTTGTCAAACAATTTACTAGAAAAAGTCCATTCCAATCCAAACAAACCACCTTTCCTACCTATTCTCAGAACATGAGACAAAACCACACACTCACACCCACACCCACAAAGGCACCTCCTTCCCCCAAGTAGGTTTGTAACTATCCAGAGTGTCCTTTGACTGGTGGGTCATACTATGTTCCCCTGATATGGCCTATCCATTCTCAGATCTGGTCTCCTTGGCCAACTCTGTGACGTTGTCAGGAGCATGTGGAGAGCCACTACCTACTTTCTCAGGAAAGGTCCCTGGCATGTGGCCATCCTCACATCAGTAGGTACCAAGAAAGACTGATTCTGTCCTTAGTAACACCAAACAAGTGAGCCCACTGGGACTGGGACTTGGATTGGCTCTCAGTGCCTGGCTTCCTGGATCCCAAGTTTAAAGTGTTCCATCACCAAGGAAGTGAGGTAGGTTACTTCCTTCAGGAATTTAATGAGGTCACTGCCTTGGCAAACACATTGTCCTAAAAGTTGCTTCCAATGGTTCCATGAGATGGAGGCTGCCCCTACTTCCTGTGACATTTTCACAAGTTAGAATGATATATAAATCAAAGGCACCAAGAAACAGCGCTCCACAAAGGCCTGGTTTGGTCCGTCTCCTGTACATTAAGAGAGAGGCTGATTCAGCCACATCCCTTCATCCTGACCAGGTTTTTTGGCAATGGAAGATGACTTTTGCTCTCTCAGGTCCTTCATAGCTGCCTACATCTTCTTCAGGGATCATTTCTGCATGGACCTTTGAGGTTCTCAGCAAGTGGAAGATCCCCTACATCCCTATATTTTAAGGCCAACTCTGTCCCTGCTCTTCTCTAAAGTTAGATTGAGAGATCACTGTGTGGTTACGGTTAATAACAGTTTCGATTTGGGTTAGGAATCATTCTGCAGGATGAATAATGGTATTGGGAATCTGTGATATTTATAAGAATATAGACGTGAGTTAAAATTATGGAAACAGAAATCTAGGTAAGATTTGCATCCCAGAAGGGCATTGAGACCTTCATTGGGATACTTAGCAATGTTATACTTTCTGCACAAATGTCTCAGATAAATCCATACACAATGGCATAGGACGTTGTACCTTGGATGATTGAATGTCGAAGAGAACCTCCAGTCAAAAAGGGATAGTCGGTGGAATTAGGAAGATAGTCAGTAGGTTTAGAAAGAAGGGTGAGAATAAGATTTGGAAAAAAGTTCTTTACCAATAGGGTTTCGGTTAGAGAGTGAATATTAATGTCAGCCCATGTTAAGTGTCAGTCACAATAATGAATTTGGGAAAATATGTAGGAAAGGAGGTATCAATAGAGACCTTAGGAAATCAGGCAAATTATTAAGTGAGTCATAGGATTAGGCATTTTCAACAGGGTTGAGGTTGAATATATAACCTTAGGAAGAAAGAAATATGTAGTCACCAATAGAATTGACATTTGAGAGCATTAGGCAACCTGGACATGAATGTTTTTAGTAATTCATGCTCACTTTCCATTTAGGCTTTGTTGAAAATAAAATAGGTACTTGTCTCTTCCTGTTTTTCTGTATGCTTAAGAAAACACTCTTGAAATCTTGAAAACTTTTTGCTAATCTTGTTCCCAGAATGTGCTGTCCCCAACTGCCAAACTGCAGAATGTACACCCTCACCCGTTTACATGCAAACCGCCCACTTGCCCTGACCCATCAATAAACTTCCCTCCCTGCCCTCTTCAAGAAAAGTATATAAGCTCTGCTTAAGCTGTTCTCAGTGCTCTCTGCTCTATTCAAGTGAGGTCTGAGCCCCAGAATTTTGGGTGCTTTGCTGTTGCATGAGACAGTGTCTTGGTGGTCTCTTCCTCCAATGGTCGCCTGACCATTACATCTGAGGGCCCCAGCGAGTTCCAGCAGCGTTGGACGAAAGACCCCCAATAGGCTCATCTCAGGTTAAGTAAGGCGCCACTTTCTTGTTTCAGGTTTCAGGTTAGGGATGGGCAAAATGGCTATTGGTGATGAGCATGAGCTTTCTCTGACGGTGGCTGACAGAAGTGTCACAGAGCCACAGGCCACATCTCTGGGGGACGCCCCAGAGAACTCGGGAAACCGAGTAACAATAGTCTCCTAAACTCAGTGATATTTTGTTTTGGATTCGGTATTGTCAGCCCATCAGGTTTTCCTGGCTACTCAGTCCTGTTCTCAGTATTGGACGTCCATTGCCTGTCTTTATTGTCTTGTCTTGTCTGTGTCGTGTGTCATTGCTTTCACTATTTGTGTATCTTTCATATGGGACAGAACACTTCAATGCCTCTGTCCCTGAACCTTGATCACTGGACCAAAGTCTGCTTAAAGGCTCAGAATCTTCTTTTTTTCAGTAAAACGTCAGATCTGGAAGACTCTATGTGTCTCAGAATGACCCACCTTTGGAGTCGGATGGCCCCCAGAAGGATCTTTCTACTTCACACTAATTCAAAAACTCAGAGATATTGTCTTTCAGCCGGGGCCACATAGCCATCCAGATCAACAGCAATATATCTTTAGATTGCAGGACCTCTGCAAATCTCCTCTTCCATGGTTGAAGCCTTTCCTTGTCCCTGTCCCCGCTCCTACTGGTTCTCCCACTTTTCTATCTCTCAAACCCTCTGCTCCCCCTCCTCCACCCTCTGTTGTCCCTGAGTCTCAAGACTCTACTGGACTCTCTTCCCCCTCCTTATGCCCTGCCCTTGTCCTCCAACCCCAAACACCCTCTAAGTGATTCCCCTGCTGCTGACTCAGACTCTCCACCATTGGAGGAATATAGGCCAGCCCAGCGCCCTCCAGGTGACTACCCCACGGCACACACAGCCCCTCCTTCCTTGGAGGTAGCTGGCCCGGCCAAAAGAACACAAAGTACTCGCTGGGGGGGTTAAAATTTGAAGTGGATACAGGGTAAGTATACTCAGCCCTTAAGGCCCCATTGGGCCATCTATCAAACAAAAAGGACTCTAGTTCAAGGGGCTAATGGGAGTAAATATGGGGCTTAGACAACTAAGAGGACCATGGACCTGGGGAAAGAAAAAATCCATCACTCGTTCCTAGTAATCCCAGAATGCCCGACCCCATTGATGGGCACACATGTGCTCAAAAAGCTCCAGGCCAGAATAACTTTTAACCCTGAAGGCCCCCAAGTGAAATTTCTAAATTTTTCAGTAAAAACTCCTATAGTCACGGCTTTTACTATGTCAGTAGAAGATGAACATCAACTTGTCAAACCCCCCAAGACTGATCAAACAGGCAAGCTACCCCGGAAATGGATAACAGATTACGCAGATGCCTAGGAAAAAACTGCTGGGTTACACGTAGCCGTGAAACATCCTCCAATAACAGTGGAGTTAAAAACTTCAGCCCCCCCATCAATGTCAAAAAATATCCTCTGAGCAAAAAAGCTAAAGATGGGATAAGGCCCCATATTCAGAAATATCTGGCCTTAAGGGTCCTAAGGCCCTGTCATTTGAACTGGAACACTGCCCTGTTACCAGTATAAAAATCCAGGAACCGGGGACTATCGCACCGTTCAAGACCAAAGAGAGATCTACAACAGAGTGCAGGACATTCACCCCACAGTACATAATCTGTACAATCTGCTTAGCACTCTGAACCATGAGCGGAAATGGTATACTGTTCTGGACTTAAAAGATGCTTTCTTTTGCTTGCCTCTGCATAAAGATAGTCAGTTGCTATTTGATTTCGAGTGGGTAGACCCAGAAACCGGGACGTCTGGTCAACTAACATGGACTAGACTCCCACAGGGGTTCAAAAACTCCCCCACTCTCTTTGATGAAGCCCTCCACAGAGACCCCAACAACTTCAGAACTATGCACCCTGACGTCACCCTGCTTCAATATGTCGATGACCTGCAACTGGCAGCCAACACCAAGAAAAACTGTGAGTCTGGAACCCAATTATTATTATACGAGCTTGCTCAACTCTGGTACAGTGCTTCTGCCAAAAAAGCCCAAATTTGCCAGCAAGAAGTAATCTTCCTGGACTATTCCCTTAGGGGCAGTAAGCGATGGCTCACTGAGACCAGAAAACAATCCATTGAGCAGATACCACCCCCATCTAACAGCAGACAACTCAGAGAGTTTCTTGGGACTGCTGGCTTATGCAGCTTATGGATACCTGGGTTTGCGTCCTTATCTGCTCCTTTATACCCGCTGTTAAAGAGAGATGCCCAATTCTAATGGACCCCTGAGCACCAGCAAGCTTTTGATAACATCTAAGGACACTGACACTGAAACCCTCAACTTCACTGAGCCCAGCTTGCATTTTCAGAAAGCCCTAAACTAAGTTAAAAATGTACATCAACTCACTCACCTTGGTTCAAAGAAACTGCAGGCATTCCTGAAGGATCAAGAACAGAGTTTTCCACTAACCGACTCAGAGCGAAAGAAATAACTGAACGGGTAACAAAAGCCTGCCGGGTCTGTCAATTGGTTAATGCTTACCCTTCCAACTTTCCTGCAGGAAAGCACCTACAAGAAACCAGACCAGGACAATTCTTGGAAGTGGACATTACTGAAATTAAGCCAGGAAGTTATGGACTTAAATATCTCCTAGTCTTTGTAGATACATTTTCAGGATGAATTAATTGAAGCCTTCCCCCCCCCCACACACACACACAAAAAACAACAACAACAAAATAAATGGCACAAATTGTGGTCAAGAAGATCCTGAAAGATATTTTTCTAAGATACGGACTGGCTAAGGCAATAGGGTCTGATAATGGACTGGCGTTAATTGCCCTGATAAGTCAGGGATTAGTCAGGACCCTGGGGATTAATTGGAAATTACATTGTGCTTATAGACCCCAGAGCTCAGTACAGGTAAAAAAAAAAATAATAGAACCATTAAAGAGAATTAACAAAATCAAGCTTAGAGATCGGCATAAAAGATCGATCTATTCTCCTGCTTTATGCACTGTTTCATGCAAGAAATACTCATACTCCTCTGTTTCCTTGTGTAACCTCACCCCCTATGAAATTCTCTATGGTCCCTCCTCCAGTAAGGGACCTAACCCAAACTCTAAGACCTAACGATCCCTTCCACACCCCCTTGCTTGACAGACTTAAAGCTCTTGAAAGAAATCAGCAATATCTGTGGAAACATCTGGCCACTGCCGACCAACCTGGGGACGAGGGGACTCCATATCGATACCAAGTAGGAGACTTCGTCTACATTAGACGACATCAGGTGTCATCCCTGGAACCCCACTGGAAAGGACCATATAAGGTGCTACATATAACACGTACAGTGGTAAATGTAGACGGAATCACTTCATGGATCCATGTCTCTCATCTCTGGCCTGCGCCCTGTCCAAAATCTGACTGGAAACTGGAAAAGACTGGTAACACTTTCAAAGTGCGTATTCGCCATGTGGATAAGGCTACAGACTCTCCCCTTGGCCAAGAGTAGTCCTAACCCTCATCAGCCTGTTCAGCAGTAATGGCTGATCACAAATCCTACTGTACAAGAAGTATGGTCTATCTTGCATACAGCCCCTTTAGGGACATGGTGGCCATCTCTCCACCCAGACATTTGTCAGCTGGCTATAGGTCTTTCCTATTGGGATATCCCTGATGAAGGGGATCCAACTAAAATTCCAATAAATCCTTTCTGTATCATAGGTAATAGAAACAAACATTATGGATGTAGGGACACGAGAGCCAGATGCAGGTTGGCTAGCCTAGATTACTATGTTTGCCCAGCGGACTATCAAAGCCACAAACAGACATGGCTGTGTGGGGGAAATGCCGACTTCTTCTGTAAGTCATGGGAATGTGAGCATACAGGGGTGCCTGGTGGAACCCAAACTCCTCATCAAATTCAATACACAGCATTGGCCATATTACCAATTACACAACCAATACCGATGGCCCCCAGAGGGGTCTCTAGATCCTAAAATTCTCCGTGACCTTTTTAACTTCGGCAAGTGCACAAAGGGTGGAAGGAAATTCCCCTAAGTGGAGGCATTTTCCCTCCTTCGCTCACATCCTGAGCTATGCTTATCCAATAGATCCTCACCCTCAGCTTTCTGCTCCAGACTCTCTGCTGCCACTCCCACCTCAGCAACCTGATTTCTTCCCTCCAATTACTAGATCAAAAACCCAAACCGCCGGTTCTCAGATTATTGCCCCCTTGCTGAGGTAGCAGGTACTGAGGTACCCATCCACCCACTCACTACTCTCTTCTCCTGTCAGTGCCCGCACCAGGTCCCACCAGGTCCTCTTACCAGCTAACCCAAAGCTCAAACCAGCTAAGGAGAGCCCTCAGACCCCTATCCAAGATGTAATGAAAATGGCCTTTAAAGTTGCTCTGTCATCACTGAAAACAGGTTACTAAGAATTTAAAGTCCCTCACAGGCTTTTTGGGATACAAACTCCCATCTTCCCCTCTGCTCTATCTGTTCTACTGCTCAAGTTTTGTTGCCTGGAAAATTCCAAACCCCTTTCCCATTATTCTTTTACATGTCTCCTTCCTCATGCTCAGACCCAAGGTGCTGCTCTCAGACCCGCCTTCCCTGTCTTCCCCGTCTATACCAGGCCCACAGAAAAGTCTTAAATGACCTTCTCCAGCAGTCTTCACCATGGCTGACTTTAGGACTTTCAGCCAAAGAGTCCCTATAAAAGAGTTCAATGTAGATAAACTTCCCCTTTTCGTGTTTCCCTGTTCTATTTGGCCACTGGCTGGAAAAATCAGCACTCCTAAGCTAGACTCCCCCTTACTAGTTTTTCACAAAACATGTGAACAAGGCCTCTGGCCTTGAGCTGGGGCTTCACAGACATGGTTACATTTCTAAGATAAATAAGTTACCAAATGAGCTCCATTGTTACAGCTGGCAGTGAGAAAAAAAAAAGAGAAGAAAAAAGCTCTCCCACTCCAGGTGTCCTTAAAATGTTAACTTGCCCAGAACAGATGAAAAAAACAATAGAAACGAAAACTTCTTTTTGTGAACTTATGCAGACTGTGAACTTCTGAGCCCCTTCCCTTACATGTTGGGTACAAAATTCGGAAACTACCTAAATTTGGAGATCAGGTGACTAATTGATTACAACAGAAGCAATGCCCTCTAAATCCGTTGCAACCAAATAGGTATGTTTCGCTGTCTTCGGTGCTATCTTAGGTGCCTTGAATTGTCCGTCCTTACAACAGTATAATTCTATATACTTAAACATTGTTTATGTTTTCATAAAATGGTCAACAGATGTGATTAATTATGTAATGTTCAGATGTTTCCCAGAGTGCTCTATCATGAGGCAGGTTAATTTAAATATCAAATACGGGGGCATACAACCCGGTTCCTCTGGGAACCTGTATCCCTCACTTTAGCCATCCTATTAGGAAAAGGAGCTGCTGCAGGTGTGGGCACAGGAATCACTGTCCTAGTCCATGTGACACAACAAATGACCCGATGAGAAGCAGCAATAGACCAAAATTTAAAGATATTAAAAACCTCCATCACAGTTTTATAGGAATCTTTAACCTCTCTCTCTGAAATTGTTTTACAGAACATGCGAGGGTTGGACCTCCTCTTCGTGAGAGAAGGGGGCTTTTGTGCTGCATTGAGGGAAAAAGTTGATTTTATGCCGACCATACTGGAGTTGTAAAAAAATCTATGAGTAAATTAAGAAGACGACTAGAAGAGCATCAACAAGAGAGAGATGCACAAAAAGGGTGGTTTGAGTCTTTGTTCACACAGTCCCCCTGGTTAACTACGCTTTTATCAGCCCTGGCCAGTCCATTAATAATCCTCATTTCATTGCTAATTGTAGGACCCTGTTTGCTCAACCATCTAGTTTCCTTTCTACAAGCTTAAATTGGATAAGTTAAACTTATGGTAATCAGACAACAATATACCTCACTAGAAGACATAAAATGTGAGACCCCGCAATGCTCATTTTTATGATTAAAATTAACCAGAATAAGAAGTGGGGAATGAAAGGTTAATAAAATATGTACTTTTAACTTCTTGTTTTTCTGTATGCTTAACAAAATACTGATGAAATCTTGAAAACTGTTTGCTAATCTTGTTCCCAGAATGTGCTGTCCCCAATTGCCAAACTGTTGAATGTACTCCCTCTCCCATTGGCATGCAAACCACTCACTCGACCTGACCCATCAATAAATTTCCCTCCCTGCTCTCACCACGTAAATTGCATAAGCTCTGCTTAAGCTGTTCTTAGGGCTCTCTTCTCTATTCAAGTGAGCTCTGAGCCCCAGCATGCTGGACCCCCAATAAACCCTTTGCTGTTGCATGAGACAGTCTCTTCGTGGTCTCTTTTCCGACGCTCGCCCGACTTTACATTGGTACAATCATAAGTGTGAACATTCCTATGTGTGTCCAGAATATTACTATAATAAATAATATATGTAGATCAGGTAATAGGAGTTTTTCTTCCACCATTTATGGGAGCAATATTTTGAAGATATATGAATTAGTATTTTGGGTAGAAATAGGTGTACCATTTGTCTATGAATATAAAGATAATGCATGAATAGACAATACTGTGAATTAATAATATTACTGGTTCCAACTTTAAATAATGGATTGAATTGATATCTGAAAATATACAGAAAACCTTATATTGATATACTACATTTAATCCTACCCATTATACATCTGAATGAAATATTAGGGTTATGGATTTTCATGAAGAGTGTTTGAGTTTTGCTTCAAAAGTGATTATGGAAATTGAAAATAATGTGTTTGGAAAGAAGTCTCATGAAAAGACCAGTCCAGAAACCTGGAGGTATGCATGTGTTCTGAAGCAGAAAGTGATTTAAAGTGAAACAAACGCCTATATATTTGCTAACTTGTGGATGATAAATATATACGATGATGTGCAGAAATTGAAGAAATAGTAATGTACCAGTGTTGAATAAAAATGAACGTTAAAATACACATCATGTCCCATAGAAATCTACTTGAATTGATGTTAAACTGAGTCCGTTAATGTAGAAATATTAGAATTTGTATGCACCATTCACTGAAGTTAGTTTTCAGTACTAGGAAACAAATATGTATTTCAGGTAGATGAGTATTTCTGAGAATAATCTTGTGAAAAGTTGATTATAAATCCACATACATGAACATGAATGAATTCAGGGAGTGTATAATAAGACTCATACATTTCATATTTTGAAAAATCTGGAGAGTATATATATATATATATATATATATATACACACACACACACACACACTCACACAAACTGAGACTATAAAAATAGCAATATATATGCCAATTGAAATTCACCATGAAATATACATCATCCACAGATTCAAAAATATTCATGTTACTTAAGATAGATTTATGTATAATGTTGTTTAACTAGGAAGTTTACCCATACATTGAATTTTCAGTTCCAACATTATTTAGGAGGAGTAATCTCTTCTCACATTTTGTATCTGCCAAGTCAGCCACCTCACAAGAATGTACGTGTGATACCAGGTAGGATTCTATATGTGCATATAAAAATACATGTGCTGAGTAGGCTACAGAGAGAGGGAGACAGGAATTCACATATTTGTTAACTTTAAAAACACATGGATAACTATTTCAACAGAAAATTGACTAGATTTATAACACATACCCTTTTTTATGCAAAAGGCAAGTCCAACTATACACCATGCCTCCTCTGAACTGCTTGGATTTCTATTCTGTTTGGGTTATTTTTCTCCATCATATTAGGAGTAGTAGTCAGAGTCCAGTAGGTTATGAGTTAGTGTCAGGGATCAGTATTTCAAATGGAAAATAGAATAATGAATCAAATGTGTATGCAAATATATGCTACACAAAAATCTTCCCACTCTCATCCAGAACAAATCCTTGACATTACCTTCGCCTGAAGTAAGTCACAATTAGAATAGAAGAGTTAGAAAATCTGTGAATACATATCTTGAGTGGAAAATGCTCAGAGTTCAGAACCTTGGAGGTGGTAGAGGAGTTTCCAAAAGTAAGGGACATGGTAAACACTCCTCTAACATGGAGGTCTGCTGGCGTAAAGACATCTTGAGAAACTGCCTCTGAGGTTGGGCACTTGAAACATACGTTATTTTCAGGAGCTTTAGCTTCCTTTGTAGTGAGACAATAAAATCTGGGTCTGCATCTATGTGACCTGGAGGATATGGTTTCTTATTTTCCAGTGAACATGAGGCAGCAGTGCTGAATTCACTCTTTGTAGGTAAACAGTGGCCACTGGGGTCTAATTGTCTCCCCATGTGGACTGTGGAGCCATTTGGTCATCCTCCACTTTTCGTGGTGTTTCCTGCTGTTGCACTGGGAGTTTGGTATTTGCTTCACAAAATACAAGAAGTTCAACAGGGACACAGTGCTGGAGGGAGTTCTGTCACGTGTTGTGGGTCAGGGTCTGCAGGAGAATGCAACAACCAGGCTTCTTTCCCACATACTTTGCCCCCTTGTCCATAGCAACATGATTCTGAACATGGCCCTGAATCCTCTCCATATAAAAACATGCTTTTACATATTCGGGTCTCCTGGCTGCACCATGTTAGTCACAAAAAATTTGGAAGCCAATGAGAAATCCACATGGCCATAACACAGATGTATTATCACACAACTGCAGACCACTTCTCTAGGCCCAATACTCTGCAGGCTCTAACTTGCTTGCCCCCATGTCCATAGCAACTTGATTCTGAACATGGCCCTGAAATCTTTCAATATAAAAACATGCTTTTACATATACAGGTCTCCTGGCTGCACCATGGCAGTCACAATGAATTTGGAAGCCAATGGCAGAACCACATGGTCACAACACAGATGTATTATCACAAAACTGCACACCATTTCTCTAGGCCAACAACTCTGCAGGCTATAACTCAATGGCATCTCTGTTCTACACCATTTTCATGAAACCCAGTGAATTAAGGCAGGGTCTGGTACACTCAAGATCAGCAACAGGACATCCAAAGGTTCTCCAGTGCCACCTGGTCATGGGAATTTTAAAAATTTCATGGTATTTATCTGGCCATTTTTCAAGGATGAAGTTGGAGGCACTGTGGGTTTCAATTCATTCAGGAATCATTAAATGTTGAGGAAGTTCATTTCAAAGAAAGCTCTGGAGAACTCTCACAGGCAAGGCTTCCAAAAGAGTGGCCAAAAGGTCACATGAGGCCAGGCGCAGTGAGGTCTCCAATGTGAGGTCCATGTGTGTTTTGACTCAAAACTATCCCTGCCAAGTCTTTCAGAATAAAATCATGTGATATACTGGCTGAGATTCCCAGTACTCTTTGGAAAACCACCCTGGGCCTAGATCTCAGTTTCCAAGGGTGACTTTCATGCGTGGCCTCCTAATATCCCAACACTTTTCATGGCAATACTTCTCTGAGGTCAATTCCAGAACGCAGTCTCTAAGGGGAATCAAACCAGAGTTCAAGCCCAGGTTGACCCAGTCATCTCTTCACACCGCCAATCAAATGAACACAATTAAAAACAAAACACTATCACATGGCCCCATCTTCTTCCTTATAGACACTCATCATAACCACTGGTTGGAGCTTTCCATGAGGGGCACATTCCAAAAGAGTGTCCAAAATAAGCTCCCTTGCCCCTCATTTGGCTCAAGTCAGGGTGGGAAGGACACCCTTCCTGTGAACCAGGAGTGATCAAATAGGCCTGTCATTAATACTGCTCCGCTTTTCCAATTTGAGGCCTTCTGACTGTGGGGTTTAGATTCTTTATGTGAACTGGAGTCATGAGAAAAGACAAGCACCTCTGCAGAGATTTGAAGAACTCATTTGACCAAAAGGATCGCTATTCTCACTTGATTGATTTCAGGAACCTACAGAGAAAGGCAATAGAATTCATTCACAATGACTGAAATTTTTTGCGAATTTGGTTTTGGTTTCACACATGGGATCTTTCTTTCGATCCATCAGGTGCTGAGAATCTAAGCCACAGCCTCACACAGGGTAGAGAGCCTGATTCAGACACATCCCTTTCCGAAGCAATTTAGCAAGAGCCACAGGTGATGCCCATTCATTTCCATTTGAAAACTGTTTTCTTCAGGCTTCACAAAGGGGTAGCCTGAGCCCAACATCTTCCTGACATTCAGGGCAACAGAACAATAGGTAAGCAAAAGGCCCAAAGCATGGTATCTCCACTGAGATTTTTCTGGTCACACTCATATCTGAGTTTTCTGAGATACTGGCCATTCCCTTCAGGTATCCAGTACATGGACATGTCAAAGACCTTGGAGTTGGTACATATCTTGGACACAAAACAATGAGACTATTCTGGAGAGTTGCCAGAATTCAGGAAGAAAACAGGGACTTAGGAAGGTAGTAGGTTTTGCCAATCCATAAGGCAAGCTGCAGTCCATTCATAAATTGGGCAGGATGAATGCTGGGAATCTTTTTACTACACAGGACACATCCATTGTTGCATTGTCTTTTCTCATGTCTACAACCACGGACACAGTGGGATACACAGACATAGAAACACTCACCTTGTCAAATGACTTACTAGAAATAGTTCACTGAAAACCAAACAAACCGCCTTTCCTACCTATTCTCAGAACAAGAGACAAAACCACACACCCACACTCACAATGGCACCTCCTTCCCCTAAGTAGGTCTGTGACTATCCGGAGTGTTCTCTGACTGGTGGGCAATACTATGTTCCCCCGAAATGGCCTGTATTCTCTCAGATCTGGTTTCCTTGGCCAACTATGTGAAGTTGTCAGGAAAAAGTGGTGAGCCACTACCTGCTTTCTCAGGAAAGGTCCCTCTTCAGAGCTCTCCTGGCATTTGGCCATCCTCACATCAGTAGGTACCAAGAAAGACTGACTCTGTCCTTGGTAAATCCAAACAAGTGAGCCCACTGGGACTGGGACTGGAACTGCATCTGGGTGCCTGGCTTCTTGGATACCAAGTTCAGAGAGTTCCATCACCAAGGAAATGAGGTATGACACTTTCTTTGGAACTGAATGAGGTCACTGCCTTTGCAACCACTTGGTCCTAACAGTTGCTTCCAAGGGCCCCATGAGATGGAGGCTGCCCCTTCTTACTCTGACACTTTCACAATTTAGAATGGTATATCAACCATAGGCACACACACAGGCCTGGTTTGGTCCATCTTCTCCACAATAAGAAGAGAGAGGCTGATTCAGACACATCCCATCATCCTGACCAGGCGGTTTGTCATCGAAGATGACTTTTGCTCTTTCAGGTCCTTCATACCTGTCTACAACTTCTCCAGGTATCATTTCTGCATGGACCTTTGAGGATCTCAGCAGGTGGAAGGCCCCCTACTTTTCTGTATTGTAAGAACAACTTTGTCCCTGCTCTTCTGTAAAATGAGATTGAGGGAACAGTGTATGTTTTGGGTTAATAACAGGTTTGATTTCGATTTGTGTTAGGAATCATTCTTCTGGATGAATAATGGTATTGGGAACCTGGTATATTTACAAGAATGTAGAGGTGAAACATAAGTATGAAAACAGAAATCCAGGTATGATTTTAAACCCATAAGGGCATTGGGCCCTTGATTGGGATACTTAGCTTTGAATTATGTTCTGCACAGATGTCTCAGATAATTTGATATACAATGGCATAGGACCTTGTACCTTGGAAGATTGAATGTAGAAGAGAACATCCCTTCAAAAAGGGATAGTCAGTAGGATTAGGAAGATAGTCGGTCGTTTTAGGAAGAAGAGTGAGTATATGATTTGGAACAAAAGTTCTTTAGCAATAGGATTTCAGTTAGAGAGTGAATGTATATGTCAGCACATATGAAGAGCCAGTCACGATGATGAAGTGGGGAAAACATGTAGAAAAGAAGATATCAATAAAGATATTACGAAATCAGGGAAAGTATAAAGTGAGTGAGAGGATTAGACATTTTCAACAGGCTTGAGGTTGAATCTTAGAAAGAAATAAATATGAAGTCACCAATAATATTGACATTTGAGAGCATTAGGCACCCTGGACATGGATGTTTTTAGTAATCTATGTTCACATTTCATTTAGGCTTTGCTTGGTTCATTCATAAGTGTAACATTTACATTTTTGTCCAGAATATTATTGTGATAATATGTATATGTAGATCAGGTGACATAAGTATTTCTTCCACCATTTTTGGTAGCAATATACTGAAGACATAAAATTAGTATTGGGCGTACAAAGAGGTGTACCCTATGTCTATGAATATAGAGATAAAGCATGAATAGACCATACTGTGAATAAGTAATATAACTTGTTCCGACTTAATATAATGGGATGAACTGATATCTGAAAAATTACTGGAAATCTTATATGCATATACAATCATTTATTCCAACCAGTTATTCATCTAATGTCAATATTAGTGTTTTGGTTTATCATGAAGAGTGTGAGTTTTACTTCAAAAGTGATTATGGAAATCGAAAATAATGTGTTTGGAAAGAAGTCTCATGAAAAGACCAGTCAAGAAACCCTGACAATACATGTGTTGTGAAGTAGGAAGTGATTAAAGTTTAAAGAAATGCCTACAAATTTGTGAACTTGTGGATGAAATACATATCTTATGATGAGCAAAAACTGAAGAAATAATAATGTACCAGTGTTGAATATAAATGAACATCATATTATATATCATGTCCCATTGGGATCTACTTGCATTGGTGATAGACTGGATCAGTTCCTGTAGAATTATTAACATTTGTATGCACCATTCACTGAAGTTAGTTTTCAGTACTAGGAAACAAATATGTATTTAAGGTGGATGAATATTTCTGAGACTAATATTTTGGAAAGTTTATTATAAATCCACATGCATGAACATGAATGAATTTAGAGAGTGTATATAAGACACATATATTTCATATTTTGAAAAATCTGGAGAGTGTATATATATATATATATATATATATATATATATATATATATACACACACACACACACATACCCACACACACACAAAAAAAACCACACACAGACATTTAAAAGTAGCAATATATATGCCAATCAAAATTCATCTTTAAATATATATCATCCACAGATGCAAAAATATTTATTTTACTGAACATGAGTTTATGTATAATGATGTTCTACTAGGAAGTTCCCCTATAGGTGGAATTTTCAGTTCCAACAGCAATTTGGAGGAGTGATCTCTTCTCACAATTTGTATCTGCCAAGTCAGCCACCTCACAAAAATGTACATGTGATACCAGGTAGGATTCTATAAGTGCATATGAAAATACATGTGATGAATAGGCTACAGAGAAAGGGAGACAGGAATTCATATATTTGTTTAATTTAAAAACACATGGTGAACTATTTCAATTAAAAATTGACTAGATTTATAACACCTACCATTTATCATGCAAAAGGTAAGTCCAAGTATGCAGCATGCCTCCTCTGAACTGCTTGTATTTCTATTCTGTTTGGGTATTTTTCTCCATCATATTAGGATTAGTAGTCAGAGGATAGTAGGGTATGGGATAGTGTCAGGGATTCAGTATTTCGAATAGAAAATTGAAAATGAATGCAATGTGTATGCAAATATGTGCTACACAAATATCTTCCCACTCTCATCCAGAGCAATGCCTTGACATTACCTTCGCCCCATGTATGACAAAATTAGAGCAGAAGAGTTAGAAAATCTGTGAATACATATCTGCAATGGAAACTGCTCAATTTTCACAAATTTGGAGAAGGTAGAGGAGTTTCCAAAATTAAGGGACAATGTAAACTCTCCACAAACATGGAGCTCTGCTGGCCTAAAGAGTTCTTAAGAAACTGCCTCTGAGGTTGGGCACATGAAATATATGTTGTTGTCAGGAGCTTTAGCTTCCATTGTAGTGAGACCATCCAAGCTGGTCTGCATTTTTGTGACCTTTGTGAGCACATGGTTTCTTGTTTTCCAATGAACATGAGGCAGTCTTGCTAAATTCTCTCTTTGTAGGTAAACTGTGACCAATGGGGGCTAAGTGTCTCCCCGTGTGCACTGTGAACCCATTTGGTCATCCTCCACTTTTCGTGCTGTTTCTTGCTGCTGCACTCGCAATTTGGCATTTGCTTCATGAAACAAGGAGTTCAACTGGGACACAGTGCTGGAGCGAGTTCTGTCACGTGTGGTGGGTCAGGGTCTGCAGGAAAATGCACCAACCATGCTTCTATCCCACCAGCTTGCCTCCTTGAGCATAGCAACCTGATTCTGAACATTGCCCTGAAACTCCTACATATAACAAGATGCCTTTTGAGAGAAGGGTCTGCTGGCTGCACCATATCAGTCATAATCCATTTGGAAGCCAAAGGCAGATCCACATGGCCAAACCACAGATTTTTTATCACACACCTGCCCACAACTTCTCTAGGTCCACTACTCAGCAGGCTCGAACTTACTTGCATCTCTTTTCTATACCATTTTCATGAAAACCAGTCAATCAAGGCACCTTCTGGTATATTCATAATCAGAAACAGGACATCCAAAGGTTTTCCAGTGCCACCTGCTCATGGGAATTTTAAACATTTCATGGTATTTATCTAACCATTTTTAAAGGATGAAGTTGGAGGCACTGTGGGTTTCAATTCATTCAGGAACCATTAAATGTTGAGGAAACTCATTTTAATGAAAGCTCTCGAGAACTCTCACAGGCAAGGCTTCCAAAAGAGTGGCCAAAAGTTCACATGAAGCCAGGCCCATTGAGGTCTACAATATGAGGTCCATGTTTGTTTTGACTCTCAACTATTGCTACCAAGTCTTTCAGAATAAAATCATGTGATATCCTGGCTGAGATTCCCAGTGCTCTGTGGAAAGCAACCCTGGGTCAAGACTCATTTTCCAAGGACTCCATGCGTGGTCTCCTAAAATCCCAACACAACTCATTGCAATACTTCTCTAAGATCAGTTCCAGAATGCAGTCTCTAAGGGTAATTACGCCAGAGTTCCAGCCCACGTGGACCAATTCATCTCTTCCAACCACCACACAAGTGACCACAATTAAAACCAAAACACTCCCACATGGACCTCATCTTCTTCCATATAGACACTCATCATTACCTCTGGCTGGAGGATTCTATGAGGGGCACAGCCCAAGACAATGTCCAAAAGAAGCTTCCTTACCCCTCATATGCCTAAAGGCCCGGACTCCCTTCCTGTGAACCAGGAGTGATCAAATAGGCCTGCTGTTAATACTGCTCCACTTCTGCAATTTGTGGCCTATTGACTGTGGGGTTTAGATTCTTTTTGTAAATGGGAGTCATGAGAAAACCCAAGCACCTATGGGCTAGACTCTGCAGGGCTTTGAAGAACTCATTTGACCCAAAGGATCCCTATTCTCACTTGATGGAGGCAGGAACATTACAGAGGAAGACGAGAGACTCCATCCACAATGACCGCTCTTTTGGCCATTTTGGTTTTGGATGCACACATGGGATCCTTCTTTAGACCCATCAGGTGCTGAGAATCAAAGCCACAGCCTCACACAGGGCCAAGAGGCTGATTCAGACACATCCCATTCTAAAGCAATTAAGCAAAGAGCCCAAGGTGATGCCCATTCATTTTCATTTGAAAACTGTTTTCTTCAGGCTTCAAAAAGGGGTGGCCTGAGTCAAAGAACTTCCTGACATTCAGGGCAACAGACAAATAGGTAAGCAAAAGACCCAAAGCAGGGTTTCTCCATTGAGACTCTCCTGGTTCCAATGATATCTGTGTTTTCTGACATGCTCTCATTCCCTTCAGCTATCCAGTACATAGCCATGTCACAGATCTTGGAGGTGGTTCATATGGTGGACATAAAATCATAAGCCTATTCTGAAGAGTGGCCATAATTCTAAGAAGAAAACAGGAACTTTGGAAGATAGTAGGTGTTGCACATCCATAAGGCAATCCACAGTCCATTCATAAATTAGGCAGGATGAATGCTGAGAAGCTTTCTACTAGACATGACAAATCCATTGATGCATTCTCTTTTCTAATGTCTACAACCACAGACACGGTGGGATACACAGACATAGAAACACTTGCCTTGTCAAAGCACTCAGTAGACACAGTCCATTCCAAACCAAACAAACTGCCTTTCCTACCTATTCTCAGAACATGAGACAAAACCACAAACTCACACCCACAACCACAAAGGCACCTCCTTCCTCCAAGTAGGTATGTGACTATCTGGAGAGCCCTCTGACTGGTGGACCATTTTATGTTCCCCCGAAACGGCCTGTCCTGTCTCAGATCAGGTCTCTTTGGCTAACTCTGTGAAATTGTCCGGGACCAGCAGTGAGACACTACCTGCTTTCTCAGGAAAGGCCCCTCTTCAGAGCTCACCTGGCATTTGGCCATACTCACATCAGTATTTACCAAGAAAGATGGACTCTGTCCTCTGTAAATCTAAACAAGTGAGCCCACTGGGACTGGAACTGGGACTGCCTCTGGGTGCCTGGATTCCAAGTTTAGAGTGTTCCTTCAACAAGAAAATTAGATGAGGTCACTTCTTTCTGGAACTGATTGAATTTGCTGCCTTTGCAACCACTTTGTCCTAACAGTTGTTTCCAAGGGTCTCATGAGATGGAGGCTGCCCCTATTTCCTGTTACAATTTCACAAGATAGAAAGTTATATCAACCATAGGCACCTGGGAACAGCTCTCTACATAGGCCTGGTTTGGTCCATCTTCTCTACATTAAGAAGATAGAGGCTGATTCAGACACATCCCTTCGTCATGACCAGGTTGTTTGCAATTGAAGATGACTTTTTCTCTCTCAGGTACTTCATAGTTCCCTATATCTTCTCCAGGGATTATATCTGCATAGACCTTTGAGCTTCTCAGCAGGTGAAAGTCTCCCTACATTTTTGTATTGTAAGACCAACTCAGTCCTGCTCTTTTGTAAAGATAGATTGAGGGAACAGTATATGGTTAGGGTTAATAACAGGTTCGATTTGTGTTAGGAATCATTCTGCTGGATGAATAAGAATATTGGGATCCTGTGGTATTTATAAGAATATAGAGGTGAAATATAAGTATGACAATGGAATTCTAGATAAGATTTGAAGCCCAGAAGTGCACTGGGCACTGGAGTGGGAAACTTAGCTTTGAACAATGTTCTGCACAGATATCTCAGATAAATCGATATATAATGGCAAAGGACCATGTACCTTGGTTGATTGAATGTGTAAGAAAACATCCAGTCAAAAAGGGATAGTCAGTAGGATTAGGAAGATAGTGTAGGTTTAGATAGAAGAGTGAGAATAGGATTTGGACCAAAAGTACTTTAGCAATAGAGTTTTGGTTAGAGAGTGAATGTAAATGTCAGCACATGTGAAGAGTTGGTCACAGTGATGAACTGGAAAAAATATGTAGGAAAGCATTTATCAATAGAAACATTAGGAAATCAGGCAAAGTATAAAGTGAGTGATAGGATTAGACATTTTCAACAGGTTGAGATTTAATATATAATCTTAGGAAGAAACAAATATGTAGTCACCGACAGGATAGACATTTGAGAGCATTAGGCAACCTGGACATGGATGGTTTTAGTAATCCATGCTCACTTCCTATTTAGGATTTGGTACAATCATAAGTGTGACATTTGCGTTTTGTGTCCAGAATATTACACTGAAAAAATGTATATTTATATCAGGTGACATGAGTATTTCTTCCACCATTTCTGGAAGCAATATGTTGAAGACATATAAATTAGTATTGGGGGTACAAATACGTGCACCCTGTGTCTCTGAATATAGAGAAAATGTATGAATAGACAATAGTGTGAATAAAGAATATAATTGGTTTCAACTTTAAAAAATGGATTGAAGTGGTATCTGAAAATATAAAGAAAATTTTATATTGATAAACATACATTCATTCAAACCAATTATACATCTATTTGTAATATTAGGGTTATGGTTTATCATAAAGGGTGTGAGTTTTGCTTCAAAATTGATTATGAAAATCGAAAATAATGTGTTTGGGTAGAAGTCACATGAAAAGACCAGTCAAGACACCTGGAGGAATACATGTGTTCTGAAGCAGGAATTGATTGAAAGTGAAACAAATGCCCATAAATTTGTGAATTTGTGGATGAAATATATATCCTATGATGTCCATAATACGAATAAATATTAATGTACCAGGGTTTAATAAAAATGAACGTCAAAATGCACAGCTTGTCATATCGGAATCAAGGTGCATTGATGTTAAACTTGGTCAGTTACTGTAGAAATATTAGTTAAATCTGTTTTTCAGGTGGATGAATATTTCTGAGAATAATCTTGTGAAAAGTTGATTATAAATCCAAGTCCATGAACATGAATAAATTTAGCGAGTGTAAATAAGACACATATATTTCATATTTTCAAAAATCTGGAGAGTGTATATATATATATATATATATATATATATATATATATATATATATATTTACACAAAACACACACACAGACATTAAAAAGTAGCAATATATATGCCACTCAAAATTCATCTATAAATATATATCATCCAAAGATGCAAAAATATTTATTTTACTGAACATGAGTTTATGTATAATGTTTTTCTACTAGGAAGCTCCCCTATAGGTGGAATTTTCAGTTCCAACAACGATTTGGAGGAGTGATCTCTTCTCATAATTTGTATCTACCAAGTCAGCCAACTCACAAAAATGTACATGTGATACCAGGTAGGATACTATAAATGCATATAAAAATACATGTGATGAATAGGCTACAGAGAAAGGGACAGGAATTCATATATTTGTTAATTTTAAAAACACATGGAGAACTATTTCAATTGAAAATTGACCAGATTTATAACACCTACCATTTATCATGCAAAAGGCAAGTCCAAATATACAACATGCCTCCTCTGAAATGCTTGTATTTCTATTCTGTTTGCGTTACTTTTCTCCATCATATTAGGATTAGTAGTGAGAGTCTAGTAGGGTATGTGAATATTTCTGAGAATAATCTTGTGAAAAGATGATTATAAATCCACATTCATGAATATGAAAAATTTAGGATGTGTAAAATAATACACATATATTTCATATTTTGAAAAATCTGGAGAGTGTGTGTGTATATATATATATATATATATATATATATATATATACACACACACACACAAACATTCACAGACATTAAAAAGTAGCACTATATGCCAATTTAAAATCACCATGAAATATATATCATCCACAGATCCAAATAAATTCATTTTACTGAACATCGATTTATGTATAATGTTGTTCAACTAGGAAGCTCACCCACAGGTTGAATTTTCAGTTCCAACAGCGTTTAGGAGGAGTGATCCCTTTTCACAATTTGTATCTGCCAATTCAGCCTCCACACAAGAACGTACGTGTGGTAACAGTTAGGATTCTAAATGTGCATATAAAAATACAGGTGCTGAATAGGCTTCAGAGAAAGGGAGACAGGAATTCACATATTTCTTAACTTTTAAAATACATGGAGAACTATTTCAAAAAAAATTGACAAGATTTAAAACTCCTACACTATATAATTCAAAAGGCAAGCCCAACTATCCACCATGCCTCCTCTGAACTGCTTGTAGTTCTATTCTTTTGGGGGTATTTTTCTCCAACATATTAGGATTAGTAGTCAGAGTCTAGTAGGGTATGTGTTAATGTCAGTGATTCAGTATTTTGAATGGAAAATAGGAAAATGAATCCAATGTGTATGCAAATATGTGCTTCAGAAAAATCTTCCCACTCTCATCCAGAACAATCCCTTGACATTACCTTCGCCCCAAGTAAGACACAATTAGAGGAAAAGAGATAGAAAATATGTGAATACATATCTGAAATGGAATTTGATCAGGAGTTCACAACCATGGAGGTGGTAGAGGAGTTTTCAAAAGTAAGGGACAGGGTAAGCACTCCACAATCACAGAGCTCTGCTGGCCTAAAGACTTCTTGAGAAACTGCCTCTGAGTTTAGGCACTTGAAATATATGTTGTTTTCAGGAGCTTTTGCTTCCTTCTAGTGAGACGATCAAAGCTGGGTCAGCATCTATGTGACCTGGAGGACATAAATTGTAATATTCCAATGAACATGAGGGAGCAGTGCTGAATTCTCTCTTTGTAGGTATACTATGGCCACTTGGGGCTAAGTGTGTCCCCGCGTGGATTGTATATTCATTTGTTCCTCTTCCACTCTTCATTGTGTTTCTTGCTGCTGCACTGCGACTTTGGTATTTGCTTCACGAAATACATGGAGTTCAACTGGGACACAGTGCTCTAAGTGTCTGCCCGTGTGGACTGTGAAGCCATTTAGTAATCCTCCACTTTTCCTGGTGTTTCTTGCTGCTGCACTGCGAGTTTTGTATTTGCTTCATGAAATACAAGGAGTTCAACTGGGACACAGTGCTGGAGGGAGTTCTATCACATGTGGTGGCTCACACATGAGCATTCATGAAACCGGCCTCTATACCACATAGCTTGCTCCCTTGACCATAGCAACCTGATTCTGTAAATTACCCTAAAACCTCTCCATATAACAAGATGTGTTTACTTATAATGGTCTCCTGGCTGCACCATGTCCGTCTCATGACATTTGGAATCCAAAGGCAGATCCACATGGCCCCATCACAGATGTTTTATCACACACCTGCCTACCGCTGCTCTAGGCCCTCTACTCATCAGGCTCCAAATTACTGGCATCTCGGTTCTACACCATTTTCATTAAACCCAATCAATCAAGGCACTGTCTGGTACACTCATGATCAGAAATAGGACATCCAAAGGTTCTGTATGCCACCTGTTCATGGGAATTTCAAAAATTTAAACTATTTATCTAGCCATTTATCAAGGATGAAGTTGGAGGCACAGTGGATTTCAATTCATGCAGGAACCATTAAATGGTGAGTATGATCATTTCAATGAAAACTCTGGAGAACTCTCACAGGCAAGGCTTCCCAAAGAGTGTCCAAAAGGTCACCTGAAGCCAGGCTCATTGAGGTCTACAATTGAGATCCATGAGTGTTTTGATCTCAACTATGGCTGCCAAGTCTTTCAGAATAAAATCTTGTGGTATCCTGACTGAGATTCCCAGTGCTCTGTGGAAAGCTACCCTGGGCCTACATCTCAGGTTCCAAGGGCGACTCTCATGCATGGCCTCCTCAAATCCCAACACAACTCATGGCAATACTTCACTCAGCTCAGTTCCAGGACACAGTGTCTAAAAGGAGTCACACCAGAGTTCAGGCCCAGGAGGACCCAGTAATCTCTTCCAGCTACCACACATATGACCACAATTTAAATCAAAACACTCCCACATGGGCCTCATCTTCTTCTACACAGACACGCATCATAACCTCTGGCTGGAAGTTTCCATGAGGGGTGAAGCCCAAGACAGTGTCCAAAATAAGCTCCATTGCCCCTCATTTGCCAAAAGTCAGGGTGGCCTAAACACCCTACCTTTGAACCAGGAGTGATCAAATAAGCCTGCCTTTAATACTGCTCTGCTTCTCCAATTTGAGGCCTAATGACTGTCAGGTGTAGATTTTCTATGTGATTTGGAGTCATGAGAAAACCCAAGCACCTATGGGCTATCCACTGTAGGGCTTTGAAGAACTCATTTGACCCAAATGATCCCTATTCTCACTTGACGGAAGTCAGGAACTGAAAAGGTCGGGCGAACTTCGGAGGAAAAGACCACCAAGAGACTGTCTCATGCCACAGCAAAGGGTTTATTGGGGGTCCAGCATGCTGAGGCTCAGAGCTCACTTCAGAGGAGCAAAGAACAAAGATCCCCGAGAACAACTTGAGCAGAGTTTATATACATTCTTTAGAGAGGGCAGGGACTTTACATACATCATAGCCTCCTTTAGAAAATCATCATATACCACGGGAAAATCAAATAATAACTCTAAAACATCCTTAGCACATTCATTGGTGGGAACAGGTTGGGCAGCGGGTGATTGGTCAGCCGTGAGAAGGAGTATACATTTAAACTGATTGGTTGAAGCACTGAGATGTATACGTGCAAATCTGCATGGTTTCTGGGAAGGGGTGGTTAAGTAACGAGGTGGTCAGGGAAGATTTCAACACACGTCTAATGGGAAGATCCGGGAATTGTCTTAAGTGCCACAGGAATTTCAGGTTCTGAGTGCAGCTTGGAAAATGTACAAAACCTGGTTCTTTACGTTTCAATTTCAATTTCTTTTATTCTTTCATTTCCCACCCCTTTTTCTGACTACTTTTAATCTTAAAAGTAATGAATCAAAATTATTGTGGGGTTTCACATTCTATTCCTACCAGTGCAGCATATTTCTGTCTGATTATCATGAGTTTCACCTGCCTAATCTGAGCCTGGAGAAAGGAAACTATGTGGTTAGGCAAACAAGGTCCCACAGTTAGCAACACCATAAGGATGATCAGGGGTCCAGCTAAGTCTGATATTAGTGTAGTTACCAGGGGTACTCGGTTAACCATGACTCAAAGCACCCTTGTTGAATCTCCCATTCTCTCTGGCGCTCTTCAAGATATTTTCTTAATTTACTCATGAATTATTTTGCAACTCCAATATGGTCAGCATAAAAACAACATTCTTCTCTCAGTGCAACACAGAGGCCCTCTCCCTCATCAAGAGGAGGTCTAATCCTCACCTGTTCTGTAAAACAACTTCAGAGAGAGAGGTTAAGGATTCCTGCAAAGCTGTGATGGAGGTCTCTAACGTCTTCAAGTCTTGATTTATTGCTGTTTCTAATTGGGCCATTTGTTGTTAACCACGCATCATAGAAGCTGTTCCCATACCCACTCCTGCAGCAGCTCCTATCCCCAATAGGATGGCTAGAGTAAGGGACAATGGTTCCCCTTGATATCGGGTTGTTTGTCCCCCTAGTAGACCTTCAAATGATTAGGCATTATGATAGAGTACCCTGGAGAGTATCTGCACCATTACACAATAATTTACAGGGCTGTCAAAGACCTGGGCTGAAATACAAGGAGTTCTGACTGTGTGGAGTTCAGTACCATAAAGGTTCCTTTAATTAGTTCCCAGGGGGAGGAGTCAGATGTACTCTGGACTGGGGAAGTAGGCAAAGACGGAATCCAGGAAGTATTAGATGGTAGAGGGGTTCTGGTAGATCTAGGCATGGAAGGTTTAGGAGGCTTAATCCCTGGCTTGAGGGGATTGGGTCCTATTGCTGTGGGATTTTCTTTCTTTTTAAGCCAGACGGTGAACCAGAGACCAAATTCATCACCTGGGCCATAAATATAGAATCGCATTCCCCACGTATTTCCCATAGGCCAGGTTTTTCTGAGGTAGCCCCTTCCTTTGGAAGTGAAAGTTATATTGAGGGGGTAACATAGAGTATTCTTTCCACAGCGAGTTTTTGACACCACTGGGCAACCAGCACATTTCTTGGGATCAATCCAGGTGTCATTTCATCCTACCGGAATCATACCTTTCTGGGGAGTTTGGGTTCCACCATGCAGCTTTCGTTTGTTCACAACCCCAAGATCTACAATAAAAGTCACTGGGTCCTCCACAGGTTTGGGCCTGTTTTATGACTTTGGAAATCAGGTGGGCACACATAATAGTCAAGACTGGCTAGTTTACACCTGAGCTGGGGGAGATGACATCCACAATTCATGGGTTAAGGTGGTCTATGTTGCCCTAGTTAGGGTTTGAGTGGGATCTGTGTGGGGTCCTCTATGTCAGGGAGATCCCAGTCAGGGAAGCCTATGGCAAGCTGACAAATTTCCGGGTGGAGAGATGGCCACCAAGTCCATAAGGTGGCTGTTTGTGAAATAGATCACACTACTTGCCCATTAGGATTCATTACTTGCCCTTGTTGCTGAGCACGCTGATGGGGATTAGGGCTGCTGGTGGTCATGGGAAGAATCCATAGCCCTACCCACATGACGGACACGCAACTTGAGATGGATACCAGTCTGTAGAAGTTTCCAGCCAGAGTCTGTACAGGGCTCAGGCATGAGATGGGAGGCATTGATCCAGGAAGTGATCCCATCCACTTTCACCACTGTGGGTGTTATAAGCAGCACCTGGTATGGTCCTTTCCAGTGGAGTTCCAGGGATGACACCTGACGCCATCTCACGTAGACGAAGCCTCCCACTTGATATCAATGTGGGGTTCCCTCGTCTCCAGTCTGATAAGCAGAGGCCAAATGTTTCCACAGGTATCGCTGGGTGCTGGGTTTGTTAAAGGGCTTTAAATCTGTCAAGCAAGGGGGTGTGAAAGGAATCATTAAGTCTCATAGTTGGGATTAGGTCCCCTACTGGAGGAAGGGCACCATTGAGAATTTCATAAGAGGTGAGGTTACACAAAGAGGCGGAGGGGGTATTTCTTTCACAAAACAGTGCATAAGGTTGGAGCATAGTCCAATTTTTTATGCCAGTATCCAAGCTTAATTTTGTTAAGTACTCTTTGATGGTTCTATTCATCCTTTCTACCTGTCCTGAGCTATAGGGTCTATAAGCACAATGTAACTTCCAATTAATGCCCAGGGTCATGGCAAATCCCTTACTTTCCTGGGGCATGAATGCCGGTCCGTTAGCGGACCCTATTACCTTAGGCAGGCCGAACCTTGGAAAAATGTCTTCTACGATCTTTTTGACTACCATCTGAGCTGTTTCTTTCTTCATGGGGAAGGCTTCGACCCATCCTGAAAAAGTATCTACAAAGACTAGGAGATATTTAAGTTCATACCTTGCTGGCTTAATTTCAGTAAAGTTCAATTCCCAGAATTGTCCTTGTCTGGTTCCTTGTAAGCGCTTCCCTGCAGGAAGCTTGGATGGGTAAGCATTAACTACTTGGCAGACTTGACAAGCTCTAGTCACCTGCTCAGCTATTTCTTTCCTCTGTGAGTCAGTCAATAATAAGTCCTTTCTCCGGTCCTTTAAGAGTGCCTATATCTTCTCTGAGTCTAAGTGGGTGAGCTGGTGTACGTCTTTGACATAAAGGTGGGCTTTTTGAAATTGTAAACTTGGCTCTGTAGGATCCCAGAGTTCTGTATCTGTCTCCTCAGATGATAAGTTGCCTGAATGTTCCGGTGCGGCCAAGTCTCCTGATTGTTGTTCCCCCTGGTGTGGAAAAAGTTAACACAGTCACTCCATTTAGGGCTGCCAATTAAGCTTCCTCATCTGCCCTTCTTTTTCCAACCGCCAAGGGTTCGTTTCCCTTCTGGTGCCCTGGGCAGTGCACTATAGCTAGTTCCTTAGGGCCCTGCACTGCTGAGAGAAGTTGGAGGATCTCATCTTTGTTCTTTATTTCTTTCCAGGTGGAGGTTAATAACCCCCTTTGATGGTAAATAGCCCCGTGCACATTTGCAGTGGCAAATGCATAGCGGCTATCAGTGTATATGGTGGCCCTTTTGCCTGTTGCTAGTTCCAATACTTTCGTAAGGGCAATCAGTTCTGCTTTTTGGGCTGATGTCAGTTCTGGGAGACCAGAGGAACAGATGACATTAATTTTGCTAACTACTGCTTCTCCAGCCCACCGCTTACCATCTTGGAGGAAGCTGCTGCCATCCATAAACCATACAACTTCAGGGCAAGGCAGTGGCTGATCCTTCAAGTCTCGTCGTATACTGGTTTCCTCTGCCAGTATGTGTTGACACTCATGAGCAACGGGTCTTGATGATTCTTCTGGCAGCAGTGTAGCCGGGTTGAGTGGAGCAGCGGGTCCCAGCGTGATTCTGTCTTTGTCAAGCAAGAGGTTCTGGTAGTGGGTTATTCTAGAGTTTGATAGCCACATCTCTGGAGGCTGACAGATGATGCACTCCAGGGCATGGGGGACTATAATCGTTAGCTTCTGTCCCAACGTTAATTTATCAGCATCTTTTATTAGAAGGGCTGCCGCTGCTATAGCTCTTAAGCAATGGGGCGACCCACTAGCCACTGGGTCCAGTTTATTTGATAAGTATTCTACCGGCCTTTTCCAAGGTCCCAAAGTCTCAGTGAGCACAACCCGTGCTATTCCTTTCTTTTCCTCGATGTAGAGACTGAAGGTTTTTTCTATATCTGGGAGTGCTAAGGCCGGAGCAGATAGCAGCACCTTTTTTCTGACATTATCAAAAGCTTGTTGGTGCTCAGGGGTCCATTGGAAGTGGGCATCCCCCTTTATCAGCGGGTATAAAGGGGCAGCCAGAGACGGGAACCCAGGAATCCATAACCTGCAAAAGCCGGCAGTCCCAAGAAACTCCCTGAGTTGTCTCTTATTAGATGGGGGCAGTATCTGCACAAAGGTTCGTTTTGTGGGCTCAGTGAGCCATCCTTTGCCACCCCTAAGAGAATAACCCAGGAAGATTACTTCTTGCTGACAAATTTGGGCCTTTTTGGAAGAAGCCCTATATCCAAGCCGAGCAAGCTTGGAAAATAATGCTTGGGTCCCAGACTCATAGTTCTCTTTGGTGTCGGCTGCCAGTAGCAGACCATCCACATATTGGAGTATGGTGACATCGGGGTGTGCAGTTTTGAAGTCATTGAAGTCCTTGTGGAGGGGTTCATCAAAGAGAGTGGGAGAGTTTTTGAACCCCTGTGGGAGTCTAGTCCAGGTTAGTTGGACAGATGTTCCTTTTTCGGGGTCTATCCACTCAAAAGCAAACAGCAACTGAGTGTCCTTATGTACGGGCAAGCAAAAGTGAGCATCTTTTAAGTCTAGCACAGTGTACCATTCCTGCTCCAGATTCAGAGCGCTAAGCAAATTATATGGATTCGGTACAGTGGGGTGAATGTCCTGCACTCTGTTGTTGATCTCTCTTAGGTATTGAAGCGTCCGGTAGTCCCCAGTTCCTGGCTTTCTTACTGGTAGCAGGGGGATATTCTAGGACAAATGACAGGGCCTTAAGACCCCAAGAGCCAGGTATTTCTGAATATGGGCCCTTATCCCATCCTTAGCTTCTTTGATTAGAGGATATTGTTTAACACTGATTGGAGAGATAGAGGCTTTTAATTCTACTACTATTGGAGGTTGTTATATGGCTAGACCTAACCCAGCAGTTTCTGCCCAGGCATTAGGATAATCTTTTATCCATTTCTGGGGTAGTTTGCCTGTTTGATCAGTCCTAGGAGGCGCGAAGTGTTGATGTTCATCTTCTACGGATGTTGTCAAAGCCATGACTATGGGAGTTTTTACTGAAGGCTTTAGAAACTCCACTTGGGGACCATCAGGGTTAAAGGTTATTCTAGCCCAGAGTTTGGTAAGCAGATCCCAGCCCATCAATGGGGCTGGGCATTCTTGGATTACTTGGAAAGCGTGGTGGACTTTTCCATTTCCTAGGTCCATAGTCCTCTTAGTTGTCCCAGCCCAATATCTACTGCCATTAGTACCTTTAACAGGGGACCATTTATTTGATAGGGGGCCCAGTGGGGTCTTAAAGGTTGATTATACTGCTCCTGTATCCACTTCAAAGTTCACTGGGGTCCCCTCCACTTTAAATGTTACCCTGAGCTCGGAGAGGGGATCCGAGCCCCGACTTTCCTAGTCCTCTTCTAGAGTCAGCACGGGGGACTGGCATCTCTGCTTCTTTCGGGGGCACTCTTTGGCCTAGTGTCCTGTTTTCTTTACAGTAGGCACACTGATCTGAGGCCAGGGGCAGCCATTGGCGGGGGCCCAGGTATCCCTTTCTGACTCCCTGCTTTTTAACTTCTGGCATATTTGGTGCTCTGACCAGAACCTTAGTCAATGCTTTAGTCTGCCTTTTGCTCCTTTCATCCTTCTTTTGTTCCCTTTCCGTCTCTCTCCTCTGTTCCCTTTCCTCCTCAGTTTCTCTCTTATAATATACTTTCTCAGCATCTCTTACTAAATCTCTCAAGGTCTTATCTTGTAATACATCTAGACGTTGTAACTTTCTCTTAATATCTAGGGCAGCCTGCTCGATAAAGGCCATTGCAACAGATGCTTGTTCATCCTCTGCCTGAGGATCAAAAGGAGTATATTTCCTATATGCTTCCATATTCTCTCCAGAAACATAGAGGGAGACTCATTAGGCCCTTGGATAATCTCTCTTACCTTGGCCAAATTAGTCGGCCCTCTGGCGGCCACTCGGAGACCCGCTATTAGAGTCTGGCGATAAGTGGACAGATGCTACCTACATTTAAAGGTGTTTGGGTGCCAGTTGGATCGGTTCATTGGCCCGTAGGGACGGAGAGGAAGCATCATAGGGGCTTCCGAGTTTTCTATTATCCGTCACCGGCGGGTTCCTTTAGGTGGCCCAGCTTCCTCCAGGGGAGGAGGGGTTGCTGCTGCTGCAGAGAAGTCCCCTGGAGTGCTTGGGTCTGGCCCAATTGCCTCTAGCGGCGGAGAGGCTGAGTCAGCGGCGAGAATATCATCTGGAACGTGTTGGGGGTTGGAGAGCGAGGGTAGAGGATAAGGAGTGGGAGGAGTGTCCAGTCTTGTGACTCAGGGAGAATGGAAGGAAGAGGGGGAGGAGTGGAAGGTTTGAATGATAGGATGCTGGGGGAAGGGGTATATGGCTGTTGATCTGGGTGGCCACGTGGCCCCAGCTGAAAGACAATATCTCTGACTTTTCGGATAAGAGGGAAGTAGAAGGATCCTTCTGGGGGGCCACCTGACTCTGAGAATAGGCCATTCTGAAGCACAGAGAATCTGCCAGGTACGACATTTTACTGAAAAAGAAAGATTCTGGGCCCTTGAGCGGACATCAGTCCAATGATCAAGTGTCAGGGACAGAGAAGTGGAAGTGCTTTGTCCCATAATGAGAGTTACTCAAACAGGGACAGTGAAGACACAAACGCAACACAGACAAAGACAAACAGTAAACGTTTAACATGAGTCCAAGACAAAGATTAGAACTGAGTAACTGCCAAAACCTGATGGGTTAGACAATAAAGACAGCCGGAAAACTCAACATGAGTTCAGAACAATGACCAAAACTGAGTAGCCGGCAAAACCTGATGGGCTGGCGAACCGAATCCTGAAGCAAAATATAAACGAGTTGAAGAAATTAGTATTCCTTGATTTCTCTAGTCCTCTGGAGTGTCCCCCAGGAACGTGGCCTGTAGCTCTGTGACACATCTGTCAGCCACCATCAGAGAGAGCTAATGCTCTTCACTGACAGCCACTTTGCCAATCCATAAACTGAAACCCAAAACCAGAAAGAGGTGCCTTACTTACCCCGAGAGGAGTCCATTGGGGTCTTTTGTCCACCGCTGCTGGATATCTCACCTGGGGCCTCCAGATGAATAGGTGGGGCGAACGTCAGAGAAAAAGACCACCAAGAGGCTTTCTCATGCAACAGCAAAGGTTTTATTGGGGGTCCAGCATGCTGGGGCTCAGAGCTCACTTTAGAGGAGCAAATAACAAAGAGCCCTGAGAACAACTTGAGCAGAGTTTATATACATTCCTTAGAGAGGGCAGGGACTTTACATACATGATAGCCTCCTTTAGCAATTCATCATATACCATGGGAAAATCAAATAACAACTCTAAAGCATGATTAGCACTTTCATTTGCGGGAACAATTTGGGCAGGGGGTGATTGGTCAGCCCTAAGATGGGGTATACATTTAAACTGATTGGTTGAATACCTGAGATGTATACTTGCTGAGCTGCAGGGATTCTGGGAAAGGGTTGTTAAGTAACTAGGTAGTCAGGGAAGATTTCAACACACATCTAATGGGCAGATCCGGGAATTGTCTAAACTGCCACAGGAAAGTGCAGCTTGGAAAGTTTACAAACCTGGTTCTTTACATTTCAATTTCAATTTCAATTTCTTTTATTCTTTCAGAACCTTACAGAGAAAGGCAAGAGGCTTAATCCACAATGACTGCTCTTTTGGCCATTTTGGTTTTGGATGCACACATGGGATCTTTCTTTCGATCCATCTGGTGCTGATAATCTAAGTCACAGCCTCACACAGGGCCAAGAGGCTAATTAAGACACAACCAATTTCAAAGCAATTACTACTCTGAGGTCAGTTACAGAACTCAGTCTCTGAGGAGAATCACACCAGTGTTCAAGGCTAGGTGCACCCAGTCATCTTTTCCAACCACCACATAAATGACCACAATTAAAACCAAAACAATTCCACATGGCCCTCATCTTCTTCCATAGAGTCACTCATCATAACCTCTGGCTGGAGGATTCCTTGAATGGCGCAGCTCAAGAGAGTGTCCAAAATAAGCTTCCTTGCCCCTCATTTGCCTAAACTCAGGGTGGCCTGGACACCCTTCCAGTGAACTAGGATTGATCACATACGTCTGCCGCTAATACTGCTCTACTTCTCCAATTAGAGGCCTACTGACTGTCAGGTATAAATTCCTTATGTGATTTGGATTCATGATTAAACCCAAGCACCTCTGAAGAGCTTGGAAGAACTCATTTGACCCAAAAAATCCCTATACTCCCTTGAAGAAGGTCAGGAACCTAACAGAGGAAGGCAAGAGACATCATCCACAATGACTTATGTTTTTGCCATTTTGGTTTTGGATGCACACATTGGATGTTTCTTTAGATCCATCAGGCGCTGAAAATCTAAGCCATAGCCTCTCACAGGGCCAAGAGGCTGATTCAGACACATGGCTTTCCAAAGCAATTAAGCAAAGAGCCACAGGTGATGCCCATTCATTTCCATTTGAAAACTGTTTCCTTCAGGCTTCACCAAGGGGTGGCCTGAGGCAAAGACCTTCCTGACATTCAGGGCAAAAGATCAATAGGTTAGCAAAAGGCCCAAAACAGGGTTTCTCCACTGAGGCTTTTCTGGTCACACTGATATCTGAGTTTTCTGAGATGCTCCAATTCCCTCCAGCTATCCAGAACATAGCCATGTCGCAGAGTTTGGAGGTGGTACATATTTTGGACACAAAACCATGAACCTATTCTGGAGAGTGGCCAAAATTCAGGAAGAAAACAGAAACTTAGTAAGATAGTAGGTGTTGCCCATCGATAAGGCAACCTGCAGTCCATTACTAAAATGGACAGGATGAATGCTGGGAAGCTTTCTACTAGACAGGACACATCCATTGATGCATTCTCTTTTCTAATGTCTACAACCATGGACACAGTGGGAGACACAGACACAGAAACACTTGCCTTGTCAAAGTTCTTTCTAGAAATAGTCCACTCCAAACCAAACACACCGCCTTTCCTACCTATTCTCAGAACATGAGACAAAACCACAAACTCACACACACACTCAAAAAGGCACCTCCTTCCCCCAAGTAAGTCTGTGACTATCCAGAGTGTCCTTTGACTGGTGGGCCATTTTATGTTCCCCCAAAAAGGCCTGTCTTGTCTTAGATCTGGTCTCCTTGTCAAACACTGTGAAGTTGTCAGGAGCCTGTTCTGACCACTACATGCTTTCTCAGGGAAGGCCCGTCTTCAGAACTCTCCTCGCATTTGGCCATCCTCACATCAGTAGGTACCAAAAAAGACAGACTCTGTCCTTGGTAAATCCAAACATGTGAGCCCACTGGGACTGAGACTGGGACTGGCTCTGTGTGCCTGGCTTCCTGGATCCCAATTTCAGAGAGTTCCATCACCAAGGAAGTGAGGTAGGTCACTTATTTCAAGAATTTAATGAGTTCACTGCCTTGGCAACCACTTTGTTATAACAGTTGCTTCCAAGGGTCCCATGAGATGGAGGATACCCTACTTCCTCTTACACTTTCACTAGTTAGAATGGTATATCAACCATATGGAACCAGAAACAGCTCTCCACATTGTCCTGGTTTGGTCCATATTCTCTCCATTAAGAATAGAGAGGCTGATTCAGACACAACCCTTCATCCTGACAAGGTTGTTTGCCATGGAAGATGACTTTTGCTCTCTCAGGTCCTACATAGCTGCCTAATACTTCTCCAGGGATCATTTCTGCTTGGACCATTGAGTTTCTAAGCAGGTGGAAGATCCCCTACATTCCTGTATTGTAAGACAAACTCTGTCCCTGCTCTTCTGTAAAGGTAGATTGAGGGAACAGTGTATGGTTAGGGTTAATAACAGGTTCGATTTTGGTGAGGAGTCATTCTGTTGGATGAATAATGGTATTGGGAACCTGCGATATTTACAAGAATATATAGGTAAAATATAAGTATGGAAACAGAAATCTAGGTATGATTTGAAGCCCAGAAAGACATTGGGACCTTCATTGGGATACTTAGCTTTGAATTATGTTCTGCACAGATGTCTCAGATAAATCGATATACAATGTTATAGGACCTTGTACCTTGGATGATTGAATGTCGAAGAGAACATCCAGGATAAAAGGGATAGTTGGTAGTATTAGGAAGACAGTTTGTACGTTTAAAAAGAAGAGTGAGTATAAGTTTTGGACCAAAAATTCTTTAGCAATAGGGTTTCGGGAAGAGAGTGAATATGAATGTCAGAACGTGTGAAGAATCAGTCACAATGATGAACTGGGGAAAATATGTAGGAAAGCAGATATCCATAGAGACATTAGGAAATCATGCAAAGTGTAAAGTGAGTGATTGGATTAGACATTTTCAATATGATTGAGTTTCAATATATAATCTTAGGAAAAAACAAATATGTAGTCCCCAAAAAGATTGACAAGTGGGAGCATTAGGCAGCCTGGACATGGATGTTTTTAGTAATCCATGTTCATTTTCCATTTAGACTTTGGTACAATCATAAGTGTGATGTTTGCATTTTCTGACCAGAATATTACTGTGATAAAATGTATATGTGGATCAGGTAACATGAGTATTTCTTCCACCATTTCTTGGAGCCATATTTTGAAGATGTATAAATTAGTATTGTGGGTAAAAATAGATGTACCCTGTGTCTATGAATATAGAGATAATGCATGAATAGAGCATAGTGTGAATAAATAATATTACTTGTTCCAACTTTAAATAATGGATTAAATTGATATCTAAAAATATTCAGGAAATCTTATATTGATATACATACATTCATTTCAACCAGTAATACATCTAATGGTAATATTAGGGTTGTGGTTTATCCTGAAGTGTGTGTGAGTTTTGCTTCAAACTGATAATGGAAATCAAATATAATATTTTTGGAAAGAAGTCTCATGAAAAGACCAGTCAAGAAACATGGAGGAATACTTGTGTTCTGAAGCAGGAAGTGATTGACATTGAAACAAATGTCTAAAAATTTGTGAACTTGTGGATAAAATATATATCCTACGATGTGCATAAACTGCAGAAATAGTAATGTACCATTGTTGAATAAAAATGAACGTCAAATTATATGTCATGTCCCATAGGAGTCTACTTGCGTTGATATTAAACTGGGTCAGTTACTCTAGAAATATTAGGATTTGTGTGCAGCTTTCACTGAAGTCAGTTTTCAGTACTAGGAAACAAATATATATTTCAAGTTGATGAATAATTCTGAGAATAATCTTGTGAAAAATCGATTATAAATCTAAATACATCAACATGAATAAATTTAGGGAGTATATATAAGACACATATATTTCATATTTTGAAAAATCTGGAGAGTATGTATATATATATATATATATATATATATATATATATATATACACAAAACATACACACAGACTATAAAAAGTAGCAATACATATGCTAATCGAAATTCATCATTAAATATATATAATTCACATATGCAAAAATAATTATTTTACTGAACATGGATTTTTGTATAATGTTTTTCTATTAGGAAGCTCACCCATAGGTTGAATTTTCAGTTTCAACAGCGTTTAGGAGGAGGGATCTCTTCTCACAATTTGTATCTTCCAAGTCAGACAAAACAAAAAAATTAACCTGTGATACCAGGTAGGATTCTATATGTGCATATAAATATACATGTGCTGAATAGTCTATAGAGAAAGGGAGACAGGAATTCACATATTAGTTAATTTTAAAAACACATGGAGAATTATTTTAACCAAAAATTGACTAGATTTATAACACCTACCCTTTATCATGTAAAAGGCAAGTCCAAATATACACCATGCCTCCACTGAACTGCATGTATTTCTATTTTGTTTTGGTTATTTTTCCTCCATCATATTAGGATTAGTAGTCAGAGTCTAGTAGGGTATGGGTTAGTGTCATGGTTTCAGTATTTTGATTGGAAAATAAGAAAATGAATCCAATGTGTATGCAAATATGTGCCACACAAAAATATTCCCACTCTCATCCAGAACAATGAATTGCCATTACCTTCACCCCAAATAAGACACAATTAGAGGAGAAGAGTTAGAAAATCTGTGAATACATATATGGAATGGAACATAATCAGGAGTTCACAACCTTGGAGGTGGTAGAGGAGTTTCCAAAAGTTAGGGTCAGGGTAAACACTCCACAAACATGGAGCTCTGCTGGCCTAAAAACTTCTTGAGAAACTGTCTCTGAGTTCGGGCACTTGAAATATATGTTGTTGTCAGGAGCTTTAGCTTCATTTGTAGTGAGACCATCAAAGATGGGTCTGCATCTATGTGACCTGGAGAACATGGTTTCTTCTTTTTTAATGAACATAAGGGAGCAGTGCTGAATTCTCTCTTTGTAGGTAAACTGTGGCCACTCGGGTCTAAGTGTCTCCCCATGTGGACTGTGAAGCCATTTGGTCATCCTCCACTTTTTGTGGTGTTTCTTGCTGCTGCACTGGGAGTATGGTATTTACTTAACGAAATACAATGAGTTCAACTGGGACAAAATGCTAGAGTGAGTTCTGTCATGTGTGGTGGGTCAGGTTCTCCAGGAGAATGAACCAACAAGTCTTCTATCCAACATAGCTTGTCCCCTTGACCATAGCAACCTGTTTCTTAAAATTGACGTTAAACCTCTCCATATAACGAGATGCCTTTACATATAAGGGTCTGCTGGCTACACTATTTCAGTCACAAGCCATTTGGAAGCCAATGGAAGATCCACATGACCCCACCACAGATATTTTATCACACATCTGCACACCACTGCTCTAGGCCCACTACTCAGCAGGCTCCAACTTACTGGCATCTCTGTTCTACACCATTTTCATAAAACCAAGTCAATTAAGCCACTGTCTGGTACACTCATGATCAGAAACAGGACATCCAAAGATTCTCCAGTGCCACCTGGTCATAGGAATTTCAAATATATCATGGTATTTATCTGAGATTAGGAAGATAGACGGTAGGATTAAAAAGAAGGGTGAGTAAAGGATTTGGACATTAAGTTCTGCTTCTCCAATTTGACGCGTATTGTCATGCATGGGCGACTCTCATGCCTGGCCTCCGAAAATCTCAACACAATTCATAGCAATACATCTCTAAGGTCATTTCCAAAACTCCGTTTCTAAGGGGAATCACACCAGAGTTCAAGCCCAGGTGGACCCATTCATCTCTTCCAACCGCCACACAAGTGACCACAATTAAAAACAAAACACTCCCACATGGCCCTCATTTTCTTCCATGTAGACACTCATCATAATCCCTTGCTAGAGGTTTCCATGAGGGACACAGTCCAAGACAGTGTCCAAAATAAGCTCCCTTCCCCCTCATTTGCCTAAAGTCAGGGTGGCCTGGGCACCCTTCCTGTGAACCAGGAGTGATCAAATAGGACTGCCATTAATGCTGCTCTGCTTCTCGAATTTGAGGCCTACTGACTGTGGGGTTTAGATACTTTATGTGAATTGGAGTCATGAGAAAACCCAAGAATCTCTGGGCTTCCCTCTGCAGGGCTTTGAAGAACCCATTTGAGTGAGTCTAGGAGTTGGACCAAAAGTTCTTTAGCAATAAGGTTTTGGTGAGAGAGTAAATGTAAATGTCAGCACATTTGAAGGGTCATTCCCAATGATGAACTGGAGAAAAGGTATTTGAAAGCAGATATCAATGGAGACATTAGGAAATCAGGCAAAGTACAAAGTGAGTGGTAGGATAAGACATTATTAACAGGGTTGAGTTTGAATATATAATCTTAGGAAGAAACAGATATGTAGTCACCAATAGGATTAATATTTGAGAGCATTAGGGAACCAGGACATGGATGTTGTTAGTAATACATGCTCACATTCAATTTAGGCTTTGGTACAGTCATAAGTGTGACCCTTGCATTTTGTGTCAGGAATATTACTGTGATGAAATGTATATGTATATCAGGTGACTAGAGTATTTTTTCCACCATTTCTGAAAGCAATATTTTAAAGACTTATAAATTAGTATTGGGGATACAAATACATAGACCCTGGGTCTATGAATATAGAGATGATGCCTTAATAGACCATACTGTGAATAAATAATATAACAGGTTCCACTTTTAATATTGGATTGAATTGATATCTGAAAATACATAAGAAATTTTATGTTGATATACAATCATTCATTCCAAACAGTTATACATCTAATGGTAATAATAGAGTTATGGTTTATCATGATGGGTGTGTGAGTTTGCCCCAAAAGTGATTCTGGAAATCGAAAACAATGTGTTCAGAAAGAAGTCTCATGAAAAAAACAGTCAAGAAAGCTGGAGGAATACATGTGTTCTGAAGCAGGAAGTGATTGAAAGTGAAACAAATGCCTATAAATTTGCTAAATTGTGGAAGAAATATATATCGTATGATGTGCATAAAATGAAGAAAACTAATATACCAGTGTTGAATAAAAATGAACGTCAAAATAGACATCATGGAACATAGGAATCTACTTGCACTGATGTTAAACTGGGTAAGTTACTGTAGAAATATTAGCATTTGTATATACCATTCACTGAATTTAGTTTTCAGTACTAGGAAACAGATATGTAGTTCAGGTGGATGAATATTTCTGAGAATAATCTTGTGAAAAGTTGATTAGAAATCCAAATATATGAACATTAATGAATTTAGGAGTGTATAATAAGACACATATATTTTACATTTTGAAAAATCTGGAGAATATATATATATATATATATATATATATATATATATATATATATATATATATACACACACACACAAAACCCACACAGAGCAATTAAAAAGTAGCAATATATATGCCAATCAAAATTCATCGTGAAATTTATATGATCCACATATCCAAAAATATTTATTTTACTGAACATGGATTTATATATAATGTTGTTCACCCAGGAAGCTCCCCCATAGGTTGAATTTTCTGTTCCACAATTTGTATCTGTCAAGTTGGCCACCTCACAAGTATGTACGTGTGATACCAGGTAGGATTCAATATGTGCATATACAAATACATGTGCTTAATAGGCTACAGAGAAAGGGAGACAGGAATTCACATATTTGTTAACTTTAAAAACACACGGAGAACTACTTCAATTAAAAATTGACTAGATTTATAACTCCAAACCTATGTATTGCAAAAGGCAAGCCCAACTATACACCACCCCTCCTCTGAACTGCTTGTATTTCTATTCTGTTTGAGTTATTTTTCTCCATCACATTAGGATTAGTAGTCAGAGTCTAGCAAGCTATGGGTTAGTGTCAGGGAATCAGTATTTCGAATGGAAAATTGGAAAATGAACACAATGTGTATGCAAATATGTGCTACACAAAAATCTTCTTATTCTCTTCCAGAAAAATTTATTGTAATTAACTCCGCCCCAAGTAATACAGAATTAGAGAAGAAGAGTTAGAAAATCTGTGAATACATATCTGGAATGGAATATGCTCAGGAGTTCACAACCTTGGAGGTGTTAGAGGAGTTTCCCAAAGTAAGGGACACAGTAAACATTTCTCAAATGTGGAGCTCTGGTGCCCTAAAGACTTCTTGGGAAACTGCCTATGTGGTTGGGCACTTGAAATATATATTGTTTTCAGGAGCTTTTGATTTCTTTCTAGTGAGACCATCAAAGCTGGGTCTGCATCTATGTGACCTGGAGGACATGGATTCTTATTTTCCAATGTACATGAGGTAGCAGTGCGGAATTCTCTCTTTGTAGGTAAACTGTGGCCATTGTGGGCTAAGTGTCTCCCTGGGGGACTGTGAAGCCATTTGGTCATCCTCCAATTTTCATGGTGTTTCTTGCTGCTGCACTGGGACTTTGGTATTTGCTTCACGATATACAAGGAGTTCAAATGGGACACAGTGGTGGAGGAAGTTCTGTCTTGTGCGGTGGGTCAGGGTTCTCAGGAGAATGCACCAAGCAGGCTTCTATCCCTCATAGCTTGCCCCCTTGTCCATAGAAACCTGGTTCTGAACATTGCCCTGAAACCTCTCCATATAACAATATGCCATTTCATTGAACATTCTGCTGGCTGCACCATGTCAGTCACAAGCAATTTGGAAGCTAATGGCAGATTGACATGGCCTCACAAAGATGTTTTATCATACACCTTCCCACCTCTGCTCTAGGCCCACCACTCAGTAGGCTCCAACTTACTGGTATCTCTGTTCTACACCATTTTTATGAATCCCAGTCAATCAAGGCACTGCCTGATAGATTCATGAATGATGTAGGACATCCAAATGTTCCCAGTGCGACCAGGTCATGGGAAATTCAAAAATTTCATGGTATTTATCTAGGCATTTTTCAAGGATGAAGTTGGAGGCACTGTGGGTTTTAATTCATTTGGGAACCATTAAATGGTGAGGATGCTCATTTCAATGAACGCTATCGAGAACTCTCACAGGCAAGACTTTCCAAAGAGTGGCCAAAAGGTCACATGAAGCCAGGCTCATTGAGGTCTACAATGTGAGGTCCATGTTTGTTTTGATTCTCAACTATGGCTGACATACCTTTAAGAATAAAATCATGTGATATCCTGGCTGAGATTCCCAGTGCTCTGTGGAAAGGTACCCTGGGCCTATATCTCAGTTTCCATGGGCGACTCTCATGCGTGTCCTCCTAAAATCCCAACACAAGTCATGGCAATACTTCTCTGAGGTCAGTTTCAGAACTCACTCTCTAAGGGGAATCACGCCACTGTTCAAGCCCAGGTGGACCCAGTCACCTCTTCCAACCGCCACACAAATGAAAACAATTGAAACCAAAAAAAATCCCACATGGCCCTCATTTTATTTCATATAGACACTGAACATAACCTCTTGCTAGAGGTTTCCATGAGGAGCACAGTACAAGACAGTATCCAAAATAAGCTCCCTTGCCCCTCGTTTGCCTAAAGTTTGAGTGGCCTGGACACCCTTCCTGTGAAACAGGAGTGATCCAATAGGCCTGCATTTAATACTGCTCCACTTCTCCAATTTGAGGCCTACTGACTGTGGGATTTAGATTATTTATGTGTATTGGAGTCATCATAAAACCCAAGTACCAATGGGCTAGCCTCTGCAGGGCTTTAAAGAACTCATTAGACCCAAAGGATCCTTATTCTCACTTGATGGAGGTCAGGAAACTTACAGAGAAAGACAAGAGAATTCACCCACAATGACTGCTCTTTTGGCCATTTTGGTGTTGGATGCATACATGGGATCTTTCTTTACATCCATCAGGTGCTGACAATCTAAGCCACAGCCTCACACTGGGCCAAGAGCCTGATTCAGACACATCCCTTTCCAAAGCAATTAAGCAAAGAGACACAGGTGATGCCCATTCATTTCCATTTGAAAACGGTTTTCTTCAGGCTTCACAAACGGGTTGGCCTGAGGCAAAGTCCTTCCTGACTCAGGGGAAAAGAACAATTGTTAAGCAAAAGGCCCAACCACGGTTTCTCCACTGAGATGTTAGTAGTCACACTGATATCTGAGTTTTCTGAGATGCTCGCCATTCCCTTCAGCTATCCAGTATATGGCCATGTGACAGAGCTTGGTGGTGGTACATATCTTGGACACAAAACCATGAGCCTATTCTGGAGAGTGGCCAGAATTCAGGAAGAAAACTGGAACTTAGGAAGATAGCAGGTGTTACCCATTGATTATGCAAGCCCTGGTCCATTCATTAATTGGGCAGGATGAATGCTCGGAAGCTTTCTAATAGACAGGACACATCCATTGATGCATTCTTTTTTTCTAATGTCTACAACCACGGACACAGTGAGATACACAGACATAGAAACACACGCCCTGTGAAACGACTTAGTAGAAACATTTCACTCCAAACCTCAAAACCGTCTTTCCTACCTATTCTCAGAACATGAGACAAAACCACAAACCCACACCAACACCCAAAAAGGCACCTGCTTCCCTCAAGTAGGTCTGTGACTATCCAGAGTGTCCTCTGACTTCTGGACCATACTATGTTCTCCCAAAATGGCCTGTCCTTTATCAGATCTGGTCTCCTTGGTCAACTCTGTGAAGTTGTCAGGAGCTAGTGGTGAGCCACTACCTGCTTTCTCAGGAATGGCCCCTCTTCAGAGCTTTTCTGGTATTTGGCCATTCTCACATCAGTAGGTACCAAGAAAGATTGACTCTGTCCTTGGTAAATCCAAACAAGTGAGCCCACAGGGACTGTGACTGAGACTGGCTTGGATGCCTGGCTTCCTGGATCCCATGTTCAGAGAGTTCCATCGCCACGGAAGTGAGGTGAGGTCACTTCCTTCAGGAACTGAATGAGTTCACTGGCTTGGCAACCACTTTGTCCTAACAGTTGCTTCCAAGGGTCACATGAGATGGTGGCTGCCCCAACTTCCTGTGACACTTTCACAAGTTAGATTGGTATATCAACCATAGGAACCTGGGAACAGCTCTCCACAGAGGCCTGGTTTGTTCCATCTTCTCTACATTAGGACGAGAGAGGCTGATTTGGACACAACCCTTCATCCTGGCCAGGTTGTTTGTCATGTAAGATGACTTTTACTCTCCCAGGTCCTTCATAGCTGCCTACATCTTCTCCAGAGGACATTTCTGCATGGACCTTTGAGGTTCTCAGCAGGTGGAAGATCCACTACATTCCTGTATTGTAAGACTAACTCTGTCCCTCCTCTCTGTAATGTTAGATTGAGGGGAAAGTGTACGGTTAGTGTTAATAACATTTTCGATTTGGTTAGGAATCATTCTGCTGGATGAATAATGGTATTGGGAACCTGTGATATGTATGAGAATATATAGGTGAAATACATGTATGAAAACAGAAATCTAGGTAAGTTTTGAAGCCCAGAAGAGAATTGGGCCCTTGATTGGGATACTTAGCTTTGAATTAGGTTCTGCACAGATGTGTCAGATTAATCAATATTCAATGGCCTAGGACCTTGTACCTTGGATGATTGAATGTAGAAGAGAACATCCAGTCAAAAAGGGATAGTCGGTAGTTAAAGGTTAATAAAATAGGTACTTGTCACTTCCTGTTTCTCTGTATGCTTAACAAAACACTTTTGAAATCTTGAGAACTCTTTGCTAATCTTGTTCCCAGAATGTGCTCTCCCCAACTGCCAAACTGCAGAATGTACTCCCTCACCCGTGTGCACGCACACTGCCCACTCACCCGGACCCATCAATAAACTTTCCTCCCTGCCCTCTCCAAGAAAATTATATAAACTCTGCTTAAGGTGTTCTCAGGGCTCTCATCTCTTTTCAATTGAGCTCTGAGCCCCAGCATGCTGGACCCCCAATAAACCCTTTGCTGTTGCATGTGACAATCTCTTTGTGGTCTCTTCCTCCAAGGCTTGCCCGACCTTTTCATATGGAGGTTCCACTGAAATCCAGCAGCGGCGAATGTGAGACCCCATGTGTCGTGGCTTTCACTATTTGTGTATCTTTCATTATGGGACAGAGCACTTCAATGTCTCTGTCCCTGACCATTGATCACTGGCCCAAAGTCCACATAAGGGCTCAGAATCTTTTTTATTTAGTAAAACACTGGACCTGGAAGACGCTCTGTGCCTCAGAATGACCCACCTTTCGAGTCGGATGGCCTCTAGAAGGATCTTTCTACTTCCCACTAATTTAAAAAGTTAGAGATATTGTCTTTTAGCCAGGGCCACATAGCCATCTGGATCATTCCGCCATATATCTTAACTTTGCAGGACCTCTGCAAATCTCCTCCTCCATGGGTGAAGCCTTTCCTTACCGCTGCCCCTGCTCCTACTCCTTCCCCCATGATCTCTCAAACCCTCTGCTCTTCTTCCTTCTCCACCCTCTGTTCTCCCTGAGTCACAAGATTTGACTCTACTGGATTCTCCTCCCCCTCCTTATCCCCTGCCCTCTTCCCCCAATCCCCAACACCCTCTAAGTGATTCCCCTGCTGCTGACTCAGCCTCTCTGCAATTGGAGGAGCACAGCACCCTCCAGATAGCTCCCCAGTGGCACACACAGCCCTTCCTTCCCTTGAGGAAGCTGGCCCGGCTATAGGAACTCGCCAGCAGTGAATAGTTGAAAACACTGGAACTCCCATGATGCTCCCCCTCCATCCCTATGGGCCAAAGATTGACGACGGCCATGGGGGAAAAAATGCAAGCCTACCAGTTTTGGCCATTCTCCTCTTCAGACGTACATAATTGGAAATATAACAATCCCCCTTTTTCTGAGCACCCCACCTGGCACACAGGTCTGGTTGAGTCATTGATGTTTTCACACTAGCCTACTTGAGATGACTGCCAACAACTCATAGGGACTGTCTTCATGACAGAGGATCAAAATAGAATACTCCTGGAAGCTGGAAAAAAATATCCTCTGACCAGATGCGTGACTGACACAACTTCCCAAGATAATCAAAGCCAGCTTTCCTTTGAACCAACCCAACTGTGGCCCCCAAATCTTTGAAGGTAGGGAGCATCTGTTCACTTATCACCGGGCTCTAATAGTGGGTTTCCGTGCGGCCGCTAGGCGACCAACTAATTAGGCCAAGGTAAGAGAGATTATTCAAGGGCCTGAAGAACCTCTCTCTATGTTTCTAGAGAGAATTATGGAGGCATATAGAAGATACACTCCTTTCAATCCTCAGGCAGAGGATCAAAAGTCATCTGTCACAATGGCCTTTATTGGGCAAGCTGCCCCGGATATTAAAAGAAAGTTAAAATGCTTAGATGGATTACAAGATATGACTTTGAGAGATTTAGTCAGAGAAGCTGAGAAGGTATACTTTAAGAGAGAAACTGAGGAAGAGAAGGGAACAAAGGGAGGATAAAAGAAACAAAAGACAGACTAAGGCGCTGACTAAGGTCCTGGTCACAACAACAAATAGGCCAGAAATTAAGAAACAGGGAGACAGGAAGGGATACCTGGGCCCACGCCAGAGGCCACTCCTTGCCTCAGATCACTGTGCCTACTGTAAAAAAAAGGACACTGGGCCAAAGAGTTCCCTAGAAAGAGACAGCCACTCCTGCCAGCCATTCTGACTCTTGAGGATGACTCCAAAAGTCGGGGCTAACATCCCCTCCCGGAGCTCAGGGTAACTTTTGAAGTGTAGGGGACCCCAGTAAACTTTGAAGTGGATACAGGGGCAATATACTCAGCCCTCAAGGCGCCATTGGGCCATCTATCAAATAAAAGGTCTCTAGTTCAAGGGGCAAATGGCAGTAAGTATCGGGCTTGGACAACTAAGAGGACCATAGACCTGGGAAAAGGAAAATCCATCAATCCTTCCTAGTAATCACAGAATGCCTGGCCCCATTGATGGGCAGAGATCTGCTCACCAAGCTCTGGGCCAAAATAACTTTTAACCCTGAAGGCAACCAAGTGGGATTTCTAAATCCTTCAGTAAAAACTCCTATAGTCATGGCTCTAACTATGTCAGTAGAAAATGTACATCAACTCACTCAACTTTGTTCAAAGAAACTGCAGGCATTCCTGAAGGATCAAGAACAGAGTTTTCCACTGACCAAATCACAGCAAAAGGACTGAATGGGTAACAAAAGCCTGTCGGGTCCATCAATTGGTTTATGCTTACCCTTCCAAGCTTCCTGGAGGAAAGCACCTAGGAGAAAAAAGACCAGGACAATTCTGGGAAGTGAACTTTACTGAAATTAAGCATGCAAGGTATGGACTTAAATATCTCCTAGTCTTTGTAGATACATTTTCAGGATGGATTAAAGCCTTCCCCACCAAAAAAAAAGAAAGAAAGAAAGAAAGAAAGAAAGAAAGAAAGAAAGAAAGAAAGAAAGAAAGAAAGAAAGAAAAAGAAAGAAAGAAAGAAACAGCACAAATGGTGGTCAAGAAGATCCTGGAAGATTTTTTTCCAAGATACGACCTGCCTAAGGTAACAGAGTCTGATAATGGACCTGCATTCATGACCCAGGTACGTTAGGGGTTAGCCAGTACCCTGGGGATTACATTGTGCTTATAGACCACAGAGTGCAGGACAGGTAGAATGAATGAATAGAACCATTAAAGAGACCTTAATGAAATTAAGCTTAGAGACCGACATAAAAGATTGGACAATGCTTCTGCCTTATGCAATGTTTCATGCAAGAAATTCTCTCTCTGTTTCTTTGTGTAACCTCACCCACTATGAAATTCCCTATGGGGCCCCTATTCCAGTAAGGGACCTAACCCCAACTCTAAGACCTAACGATCCCTTCCACACCACCATGCTTGACAGACTTACAGCTGTTGAAAGAACTCAGTGATACCTGTGAAAACAGCTGGCCACTGCCTACCAACCTGGAGATGAGGGGACTCCACATCAATATCAAGTAGGAGACTTTGTCTATGTAAGACAACATCAGGTGTCATCCCTGGAACCCCACTGGAAAGGACCATACCAGGTTCTACTTATAACACCTACAGTGGTAAAGGTAGACAGAATCACTTCCTGGATCCTGGCCTCTCATCTCAAGCCTGCACCCTGTCCAGACTCTGCCTGGAAACTGGAAGAGACTGGTAACCCTTTCAAATTGTGTATTCGCCAGGTGGATGAAGCTATAGAGTCTCTCCTTGACCACCAGTAGTTCTAACCCTCATCAGCCCTTTCAGCAGCGATGGCTGATCACAAATCCTACTGGAGAAGAAGTATAATCTATCTCACATATAGCCCACTTTGGGACCTGGTGGCCATTTCTCCACCCAGACATTTGTTAGCTGGCTATAGGTCTTTCCTATTAGGATATCCCTGATGAAGAGGATACCACTAAAATTCCATTAAATACCTTTTGTACCATAAATAATGGAAACAAACATTATGGATGTCGGGACAGGTAAGCCAGGTGCAGGTTGGCTAGCCTAGATTACTATGTTTGCCCGGCAGACAATCAAAGCCACAAACAGCAACAGCTGTGTGGAGGAAAAGCCAATTTCTTCTGTAAGTTATGGGGATGTGAGCATACAGGGGCTTCCTGATGGAACCCGAACTCCTCATCAAATTCTGTACACAGCATTGGCCATATGACCAATTAGATAACCAAAACCCATGGCCCCCAGAGGGGTCTCTAGATCCTCAAATACTGTGTGACCTTTTTAACTTCTGCAAGTGCTCAAAAGGGTAAAAGGAGATTCCCCTATGTGGAGGCCTTTTCCCTCCTTTGCTCACATCCTGAACTATGCTTCTCCAATAGATCCTCACCCTCAGCCTTCATCTCCAGACTATCTGCTGTCACTCCAAACTCAGCAACCTGATTTCTTCCCTTCAATTACTAGATCAAAAACCCAAACCAACACCGGTTCTCAGACCATTGCCCCCTGGCTGAGAAGCAGGTACTGAGGTACCCCTCCACCGACTCACTCCTCTCTTCTCTTGTCACTGCTCGCACTGGGTCCCACCAGGTCCTCTTTCCAGCTAACCCATAGCTCAAACCAGCTGAGGAGAGCCCTCAGACCCTTATCCAAATGTAATGAAAATGGCCTTTAAAGTTGCTCTTTCATCACCGAAAACAGGTTACTAAAAATTTAAAGTCCCTCACAGGCTTTGTGGATACTCACTCCCTTCTTCCCCTCTGCTCTACCTGTTCTACTGCTCAAGTTTTGTTGTTAGGAATATCCCAAACCCCTTTCCCATTATTCTTTTACATCTCTCCTTTCTCATTCTCAGATCCATGAAGCTGCTCTAAGCCCCGACTTCTCTGTCTCCCCCCTCTGTACCAGGCCCACAGAAAAGTTTTCACTGACCTTCTCCAGGAGTCTTCACCATGGCTGACTTTAGGACTTTCAGCAAAAAAGTCCCTATAAACGATTTCAGTGTAGATAACCTTCCTCATTTAATGTTGCCCTGTTCCACTTGGCCACTGGCTAAAAATAATCAGCACTCCTAAGCTAGACACCCCCTTACTAGTTTTTCACAAAATATGTGAACAATTCCTCTGGCCTTGAACTGGGGCTTCACAGAGATGGCAACATTTCTAAGATAAAGAAGTTACCATCTGGGCTCCATGGTAACAGCTGGCAGGGGGAAAAAAAGAAAGGGAAGTAAAAGCTCTCCCCCACCCAGTTGTCCTTGAAAAGTTAACTTGCCCAGAACAGAGAAAAAAAAAACAGAAACAAAAACAGCTTTTTGTGAACTTCTGCAGAGTGTGATCTTCTGAGCCACTTCTCTTACATGTTGGGTACAAAATTCTGAAACTACCTAAACTTGGAATTCAGAAGATTAATTGATTACAACCGAAGCAATGCCCTCTGAATCTGGGTGCAACCAAATAGGACTGTTTCACTGTCTTTGGTGCTATCTTAGGTGCCTTGCCTTGTCCGTCCCTACAACAGTATAATTCTATATACTAAAACATTGTTGATGTTTTCATGAAATGAAAAACGGATGTGATTAATTGTGTAATGGTGCATATGTTACCCAGAATGCTCTATCATGACGCAGGTTCATTTGAAGATCGAATAGGTGGGACATACAACCCGGTTTCACTGGGAACATATGTCCCTCACTTTAGCCATCCTATAAAGAATAGGAGTTGCCACAAGGGTGGGCACAGGAACCACTGCCCTGGTCCATGGGACACAACAAATGACCCAGTTAGAAGCAGAAATAGACCAAAACTTAAATATATTAGAAACCTCCATAACAGCTTTGCAGGAATCTTTAACCTCTCTCTCTGAAGTTCTTTTACAGAACAGTTGAGGGTTGGACCTCCTCTTCATGAGTGAAAGGGACCTTTGTGCTGCATTGAGGGAGGAATGTTGTGTGAAGTTGTCAGAAGCCAGTGGTGAGCTACTACCTGCTTTATCAGGAAAGGCCCCTCTTCTTAGCTTTCCTGTCTTTTGGCCATCCTCACATCAGTAGGTACCAAGAAAGACAGACTCTGTCCTTGGTAAATCCAAAAAAAGTGAGACCACTGGGACTGGGACTGGGACTGGTTGTGCTTGACTGGCTTTCTGAATCCCACGTTTAGAGAGTTCCATCACCCAGGACGTTATGTGAGGTAACCTCAATCAGGAAGTGAATGAAGTCACTGCCTTGGCAACCACTTTGTCCTAAGAGTTGCTTCCAAGGGTCCCATGAGATGGAGGGTGCCCCTACTTCCTGTGACATTTTCACACGTTGGAATGGTATATCAACCATAGGCACCCGAGAACAGCTCTCCACACAGGCCTGGTTTGGTCAATCTTCTCTACATTAAGATGAAAGAGGCTGATAAAGACACATCCCTTCATTCTGACCAGGTTGTTTACCATGGAAGTTGAGTTTTCCTCCCTCAGGTCCTTCATAGCTGCCTACAACTTCTCCAGGATATCATTTCTGCATGGTCCTTTGAGGATCTCAGCAGGTTGAAGATCCCCTACATTCCTGTAGTGTAAGACCAACTTTTTCCCTGCTATTCTGTAAAGTTACATTGAGGGAACAGTGTATGGTTAGGGTAATAACAGGTTTTATTTGGGATAGGAATCATTCTGCTGGATGAATAATGGTATTGGGAACCTGTGATATTTACAAGAATATATAGGTGAAATATAAGTATAAAAACAGAAATCTAGGTAAGATTTGAAGCCCAGAAGAGCATTGGGCCCTTGATTGGGATACTTAGCTTTTAAATATCTTCTAAACAGATGTCTCAGATAAATCGATATACAATGGCATAGGACCTTGAAAATTGGATGATTGAATGTAGAAGAAAACATCCACTCATATAGGCATAGTTGGTAGGATTAGGAAGACAGTCAGTAGGTTTAGGAAGAAAAGTGAGTATAGGATTTGGACAAAAAGTTCTTTAGCAATAGGGTTTGCGGTAGAGAGTGAATGTAAATGTCACCACATGTGAAGAGTCAGACACAATGATGAACTGGGGAAAATATATGGGGAAGCAGATATCAATGGAGATATTAAGAAATCAGGCAAAGTATAAATTGAGTGATAGGATTAGACATTTTCAACAGGGTAGAGGTTGAGTATAAAATCTTAGAAAGAATCAAATATTTAGTCACCAATAGGATTGACATTTGAGAGAATTAGGCAATCTGGACATGGATATTGTTAGTAATCCATGCACACTTTCCATT